>NC_080615.1:5831095-5996034 GCF_027887145.1 Ammospiza caudacuta
CCACCTAAGCCAGAAATCAGAGATTTCCCTGAGAATGAACCAAGGCAGGGTTTTGGAAATGTCCAGATCACCCTGCTGAAGCTCTTAGGGAATGAAGAAGGTCTCAATTAATAAATGTCACTTTTAAGGGAAGTGTTTGGATCAGACCTGTCAGTGTTTCTGCTTTTATTCTCTGCCCTAATGAAATGCTCAGGGTTATCGATAATGAGGCAAATCCTCAGTACAGAGATAAAATCTGGATTTGAGACTGAAACTGCTGACCCCACCCATGGATAGCTGGGCTTGATCTGTGTAAGGAAGCTATAGTCTTTTTACACTTTCAATTTTTATCCCTTTTTATCCCCAAAATTCCTGCAGCTCTTGGTGGGATGGAAGCCTCAGAAAAACCTTTCTGCCTCAGAACCTCCTCCATCAGCAGCACTTGCTGCTTTTCCCTGTGCTTTTCCCCTGGCACTTCAGCCTGGAATTGTTGTGCTTTTTGAGGAGTTCAGTGATTTTCTCAGAATTACACGGAGCTGGCTTTTAACCTGAGTGTTTATTGCCTGGGGATAAATCACCAGGCTGATTTCCCCTCCGGCTCCCATTCTGGCTTTTCTTCCTCTCAGCACAGATGAGGGGCAGTGCCAGGCTGGGCAGTGCCAGGGTTTGAGCCAAGGGAGGAATTCTGAGCCTTGGAAAACTTGGATGGAGTTTTCCACCATCTCTGATTAGGGGGTAAACTCCTCTCTGAAGCTTCATTTCCCCTCTCTCAGCCCTGGGATATCAAACCCATCCTCTGAGCTCTCCTGGAGGGCTTTCCAGCAGAAATGTTCCCAATATCCCAAGCTGGAAGGGCCCACGAGGAGTTCAGCTCCTGTTCCTCTGTGGCAATGCTGAAATGGCACAAAATTTCCAGTGCAGCCCAGCCTGGTGCTCCAGGGGCTCCTGTCACCCTGGATTTTAAGATTTTCTGAGCCTTCTGATGTTGACATTCTTGTAGTGAACTTTCTGACACGCTTTCAGTAAATAACTCATTGTTTTACATTTCTTCATGGAGGAGGAGAAATTGATGGGCTGTTGGTCTGTCCGGTGTCATTGGAGAGGTGGCGCTGTCACTGTCCAATCCACTGTCACTTTTGGAAATCTATAAATCTATAAATGCTGGAGTCAGAAATTTAAAATTCTCTTTTTACCTTGAGAGAGCTGCGTGTCCACATCGTGTAAATAACTGATTGTTTTGCATTCCTTTGTGGAGGAGGAGAGATTTGATGGGCTGTTGGTTTGTCCGGTGTCATTGGAGCGGTGGCACTGTCACCCTCCAATCCACTGCCACTTTTGGAAATCTATAAATGTTGGAGTGAGAAATTAAACTTCCCTTTTTCTTCACCTTGAGAACAGTGAGGTTGTGTTCTTTGGTGTCCTATAGTGACAGCTCCCACTTTGTCCCAGCTGAGCTGGATTGATAAAATCCCTCACCACCAACACATCCACCACACTCCTGGATTTCTGAGGCTGAGCTTGTGCAGAAAAGGCAAATTTGGGGATGGGGAGAGGGGCTGGGGTAAGGCAGGGGTGTTTTTGCCTCTTCCCAGCAGCAGAGGCACTCAGGGATGGGAAGTGGCTGAGCCTGAAGCAGCGAGCCAGGAACGTTCTCCTTTAAGCCAAGCTTTGTGTTCACAAAATTTCCAGTGCAGCCCCAACCTGGTGCTCCAGGGGTTCCCACTTTGTCCCAGCTGAGCTGGATTGATAAAATCCCTCACCATCAACACCCACCCCACTCCTGGATTCCCACAGGCGCCAGCTGAGCCCGAGCTTGGGGAGAAAAGGCAGATTTGGGCAAAGACAGACAGGGTGGGGATGGAGAGAGGGGCTGGGGCAAGGCAGGGGTGGTTTTGCCTCTCCCCAGAAGCAGAGGATTGGGAAGTGGCTGAGCCTGAAGCATCGAGCCAGGAACATTCTCCTTTAAGCCAAGCTTTGTGTTCAAAGTCCTTTCCTGCACAAAATTTCCAGTGCAGCCCCAACCTGGTGCTCCAGGGGTTCCCACTTTGTCCCAGCTGAGCTGGATCGATAAAATCCCTCACCACCAACACCCACCCCACTCCTGGATTCCCACAGGCGCCAGCTGAGCCTGAGCTTGGGGAGAAAAGGCAGATTTGGGGATGGGGAGAGTGGCTGGGGGGTGTTTCTGCCTCTCCCCTGCAGCAGAGGGGCTCGGGGATGGGAAGTGGCTGAGCCTGAAGCAGCGAGCCAGGAACATTCTCCATTAAGCCAAGCTTTGTGTTCAAAGCCCTCTCTCGTGTTACACGCGTGGCTACTCAGCCCCGGCTCTTCAGCCCTCTCTGCCGCAGCCAGGCTCCCATTTGGAGCCTATCAAGGCTGTCTGTTTTTAATTTAACCCTTCCTTTTGGAGTGGATTGGTCTTGAAAGGCATGAAAAGGCCGGGCTCCCGAGCTACCTTACCTCTTCAAGGTAAGTGCCCGTATTTTTAAACCACGCCAAATTTATCCCTAATGCAGCGCACTGAAATAAAGCTGCCAGCATCAATGCAGCCAGGCTGACCTTTGAATTGACCCCCGAGGTTTTAAGTCAAATCCATTTCTGTTTTCCTGGGTAAAATTCTGCCTGTGATGTCTTCAAATGATCTTAAGTGTGCGAGTGATGATGGTTGGGGTTTATCTAAGCAAAGCACGTGTGTTATTAAATCAGGAATGGGGCTCATCACTTCCAGCAAGTTCATAAACCTCTTTAGCCAGTAAAAATCAGTTTTGTTTTATTGAAGGAGCAAGAGACAAGCTCCACAGCAGTGTGGCTGTGGGTAGAGAAAAATCAGGAGGTCTGAGTTGTTTGGGGTGCCAGGCTGGGATTTACAGAGTCCCTCAAGGGGTTTAGGGGGGATGGAGAAAGGGACAATTCTGGTTCTCCCGTCAAATGGGGAGGGAAACACCCAGAGAGTGAAACAGCCCAAGATGCAGCTTCTGCCTGGCTTATCCTGATCCTGGTCCTGACCCTGATCCTGATCCCAATCCTGATCCCAATCCCAATCCTGATCCTGATCCCAATCCCAGTCCTGATCCTGATCCCAATCCCAGTCCTGATCCTGATCACAATCCCAGTCCCAATTCTGATCCTGATCACAATCCCAGTCCTGATTCTGGTCCCAATCCTGATCCTGATCCCAATCCCGATCCTGATCCCAATCCCAGTCCCGATTCTGATCCTGATCCTGACCCCGATCCCGATCCCGATCCTGATCCCAATCCCAATCCTGATTCTGGTCCCAATCCTGGTCCTGATTCTAATCCCGGTCTGATTCTAATCCCAGTCTGATCCTAATCCCAGTCTGATCCTAATCCCAGTCTGATCCTGATCCCAGTCCTTCTCCTTCTCCTTCTCCTTCTCCTTCTCCTTCTCCTTCTCCTTCTCCTTCTCCTTCTCCTTCTCCTTCTCCTTCTCCTTCTCCTTCTCCTTCTCCTTCTCCTTCTCCTTCTCCTCCTCCTCCTCCTCCTCCTCCTCCCTCTGTTTGTCCCTCCCGATGTGTCCCAGCCCTGCAGGTTGGGGCAGTCCCTGCTGGTGACCCCCCCACGGGTTCTGTTCTCCCGGAGTTTGGCAGCGGATGGGAAGGGGTGTGTAGGGAGAGCCTCTGTTTGTGTCCGTCTGTCTGTCCAGCCTGGCAAAGGGATGATCCAGGATCCAGGGGCTGCTCCTGGGCGTGTTTGGGGGTCCCTGGATGGAATCCACTCTGTGGGGTCCCATCACCCCAGGGACAAATGGGGAAAAACAGGGAAAAACTTCTGGGGCAAAGAGCACCAGACATACCTGGCACCCCATTTCTGTCACAAAGAGCTGTGAAAGGTTAAATAAAAAAAAAAAAAAAAATCCCTGGATGTGAGCACTGCAGGGGAGATCTCCCTTCCTGGGGCTGCCATCCTGTCCCTTCCCCACAGATGGGGTCTGTCCCCTCTGCTTCTTGCCCCAAAACAGCAGCAGGGAGGTGCTGATATGCCTGAAACGCCGCTGCCCAATCGGGGGATGAGTTTTGCTGCAAATGAGCACCAAGACTCGCCCCATTTCCTGCTCTGCCTCATTCCCCTGCGCCCCAAATCAACTCCAAAAATCAGCCCTGCCAATGTTTGGAGCTGGGACCCAGCCTGGCTGCGGTGACACAGCTCCAATCTCTCAGCTCTGCCTTAAATACCCAAATTTACCCCCCCAGGAGGAGGGAGAAGCCCAGGGCCCCCCCGGCAGAGCAATCCCAGCTGATGAAATGGCTCCTCAAGCAGCTCAGACAGACACTCCTCATTAGCAGGGGGGCATTAGCCCCGTTTCATCACCCTGAGTCCATCCACTCAATTGCTCCAGCGCTGAAAGTTGGATTTGAAAATCCTTCGGCCAAAAAGTCCTGATGGTCATTTCAGGAGGGGCCGCTGCAACGGGATTATTGCCTTTATCTATTTAGGTTTTTATCTAGTAATTGATTTATTTATCTATTTATTTGTTTGTCTATTTATTTATTTAGCTATTTTTTTCCTGGGGAAGAAAGAGAGAGGAGAGGAGGGAAGAGGAGGGAAGAGGAGAGAAGAGGAGAGAAGAGAAGAGAAGAGAAGAGAAGAGAAGAGAAGAGAAGAGAAGAGAAGAGAAGAGAAGAGAAGAGAAGAGAAGAGAAGAGAAGAGAAGAGAAGAGAAGAGAAGAGAAGAGTTAGTTTGTTTTGTGGGGTTTTTTGGTCTTTTTTGGGGATTTTTTTTTTTGGTTTTTAAAATTATTTTTCCTAGGGAAAAAGAGGGAGAGGAGTTGAGTTTTCCCCCCAGTCCTGGGGGACTCCTCCTGCTTTCCTGCATCAGGTACTCTGCAGGAAAGGATCTGCGTATAAATAGAAATATAGACATTTCTAAATATATAAAACACATATAAGACTATAACACTGGATATAAATACAAATATAACGCATAAAACAAAGGCAGAACCGCGGATATTTTTATTTAATACTCATGATTTCACGCTGCTGGGGTGTGTGCGCTCTGCCCGTGCGCGGTCACTCCGCACCACACAAAGTGCGGGCGTGGCTGCTGCGGGCACAAACCCTCCCGTGGCTTCCCTGCTGGCTCTCCGGCCGCCCCCTCCCCAATAATTCCCCAATTTCCCAATTTCGGCAGCTGCCCAAGGAGCCCCCGCTGTCCCGGCCCGGCGCTGTCCCCGCTGCCCAAGCCGAGAGCAGCGCTCTCATTAAAGCGCCGCTCTCGCCGTTTCTATTCTTTCCCGGCTTTTTCCTCATCTATTTACCATTTACCAGCTCATCCATATGGAAGGCATGGCTTGCACTTGCCGGAGAACTGTACTTTTAGGACTAATTGATTCGGGTAATTAATTTGTTCTACCTGCTGGATCAGATGGAAGCGCTGTCCGTGTGCCCAAGGATTAGCACTTGTCTTTCTAACATCTTTCTTAATTATCTAATAGCATGGGTTGTGCGAATTCTGCCTCTATTAGAACACTTTTACTATTAACGGGAGTGATTGGAATTGTGATGACAACTCGATTTCAACAAATTAGAGCTTAAAATCGGGAGATGAAGGAGAAGCGCCTTCTTTTAATTTCCCTGAGTTTAACATCAATAATTAGAGCAATTTGCCGAGATGCGAACCGAAATTATCTCGGCTATGATGTGGTGTATCACCCTCATTTGAGCAAATTGACTCCGGGGAAATGAATGGCGCAGATTAGAGGGGTGAGGAAAGGCAAAAAGAAAAAACCAAAAAGACAAACAGAGGAAAGACGCCCAAAAAAAAAGGAAAAAAAAAAAAAAAAGGAAAAAAAAAAAAAAAGGAAAGAAAAAAATAAAGGAAAGAAAAAAAGTGTTGGCGTAACAGAGAGCGGGGCAGGGATGGGAAATGGGAGCACGGGATGAAGGGATGGGAACAAAACCGTGCTGGGATGATGGGGTGAGAGCTGAGAGGGACGGGAGAAGCGGCGTGCGCGGGGACAGGTTGGGAGCGGAGCGTGGGAACGAAGCGCTGCTTTATTTCCCCCCAAGTTTTGTTCTTTATTTATTTATTTTTAAAAGGAGGGGGGGGGGAAATAAGAAAAGGAGGAGATCCCGCCGTGTTTTGGGGGGAAACGCCGGGAGCGGGGCTGAGCGCGCTGGCGCGGAGCGATGCGCGGGGGACGCTGCGGATCCCGGGCGGCTCCTGCCCGATCCTCGCCCCCTCCTCGCCCCCTCCTCGCCCCCTCCTCGCCCCCGGGGTGCTCTGGGTGGCCCCGCAGGCCCGGCCCCCCCCGCTCGCCATTGGCTCAGCGCGCGTCCCCCTTCCCAGCGCGCCTCAAAGGCGCGCAGCGCCCCGCGCATCCCCGGCGCGCCCGCCTCGCCTCCCCCGGCTCCGCCAGCTCCTTCCTGCCTGGGGATTCCTTTTTGTTAAAAATTATTATCGCTGTTTATTTTGACTGCGGATTTAAAAAAGTCATCTTTATTTCTTTATTGACATCATCATTTTTATTTCTTCCCTGCCGGCCCTGAGTGCAGCCGGCCGCCCCCTGTCCCTGCTCCCGCAGCTCGGCTTGTTTCTGCCTGGGGGATTTCTTTTTTTTTTTTTTTTTTATTATTATCGTTGTTTACTTTGACTGCGGATTTTAAAAAAAATCATCTTTATTTCTTTATTTACATCATCATTTTTATTTCTTCCCAGCCGGCCGCCCCTGTCTCTGCTCCCGCAGCTCGGCTTATTTCTGCCTGGGGGATTCCTTTTTTATAAAAAATATTATCGCCGTTTATTTCGACTGCGGATTTAAAAAACTATTATTTATTTCTTTATTGACACCATCGTTTCTATTTCTTCCCCGCCGGCCGCCCCCGGCGGTGCCCCCGCAGCCCGGCGCGGCTCCGTCCCTTGCCCGCAGCCCGAGCGGGGCCATGAACCTCAACTTCACCTCGCCGGTGCTGCCGGTGTCCACGGGCCGGCCCACGTCCTTCTTCATCGAGGACATCCTCCTGCACAAGCCCAAAGCCCTGCGGGAGGTGCCCCCCGAGCACTTCCCCGGCTCGCTGGCCTCCCGCGTGCCCCTCTTGGACTATGGGTACCCCCTGATGCCCACCCCGACCCTGCTGGCGCCGCACCCGCACCCCGCCCTGCACAAGCCGGAGCATCACCACCACCACCACCCCTATTTCCTCACCGCCTCGGGTAAGTGTCGGATCGGGGCGTCCAGGTGGGGACTGGGCTGGGGACGAGGGTGAAAGAGCCGCTCTGGGGCTGCCAGGAATCTTTTACATCCCCCGCCTGCATCCCTGGCTGCTCGCCCCGGGGCAGCCGCTTCGTTAGCCGGTGTCCGAAACCTTGAGGTTTTCGCTCTGTTTGCCTTTAATTTATTTTTTTTAAACCGCTTTTATTTAATAAAACCTCGCTTTTCCCTCTCGTTGTCCAAGCGGGCTCCGCTTTTCCATCTCCAGCAGCCCCGCTGTGGCTGCGCCGCTCCTCTCCCGCTCCCGGCTCTGCCCGTTCCTTGCTCTACAAGGAGAAAACCTCCCAAATTTCCCAGGCCTTGTGCCAGCGGGGCTGCCAAGGATCGTTTCCCCCTTCCCAGGCTTTTCCAGGGCTCTCCCGTTTTTTTCCGTGCCCATTTCGTTGTGGTTTCCCCGCCGGGAGGGTTCAGGCGCCCGCGCCAGCCTCGGGTCCCCTCCTGTGACTCCCTTCACCACCCCGGATGGGCTCTTGGAAAATCCCCCTCGTATTCATCACAACAAAACCCGCAACCCCAGACCTCAGAAACGAAATCAACGAAAAAACCACAAAAAATTCAAAGAGAGAGGGAGAGACCCCACCCCGAGCCGCGGCAGGACAAGCGCGGCGTTTCTGCGGTTTTTGCCCGGTCCCCTCTCCCTGGCCCATCGTGGTGTGTCCCCGCAGGGATGCCGGTGCCGGCGCTGTTCCAGCACCACGCTCACGCCGAGCTGCCCGGGAAGCATTGCCGCCGCCGCAAAGCCCGCACCGTCTTCTCCGACTCGCAGCTCTCCGGCCTGGAGAAGAGGTTTGAGATCCAGCGCTACCTGTCCACGCCCGAGCGGGTGGAGCTGGCCACGGCCCTCAGCCTCTCCGAGACGCAGGTACGGGAGAGGGGACTGGCCCTGGAACCTGTCCCCAGCCCTCATCCCATGGGTCCGGCATCCCCACAGCCCCAGGGGCATCCCCACACCCCAAAGAGCATCCCCACATCCCCAGGAGCATCCCTATACCCCGAGGAGCATCCCCACACCCCGAGCAGCATCCTCACACCCCGAGGAGCATCCCCACATCCCCAGGAGCATCCTCACATCCCCAGGAGCATCCCCACATCCCCAGGAGCATCCCCACAACCCCAGGAGCATCCCATCCTTTCAGCATTCCCCAGATCACTTCCATCAACCTGTCCCCGGCACCTGTCCCCGGCACCTGTTCCCAACCCTCATCCCATGGGTCCAGCATCCCCACATCCCGAGCACCATCCCCACACCCCGAGGGGCATCCCCATATCCCGAGGAGCATCCTCACATCCCGAAAACCATCCTCACATCCCGAAAACCATCCCCACATCTCGAGGAGCATCCTCACATCCCGAGGAGCATCCCCACATCCCCAGGAGCATCCCCACATCTCGAGGAGCATTCCCACATCCCGAGGAGATCTCTCACACCTCGAGGAGCATCCCCCACATCCCGAGGACCGTCCCATCCTTTCAGCATTGCCCGGATCACTTCCAGCATCCTGTCCCCGGCACCTGTCCCCAGCCCTCATCCCATGTGTCCAGCATCCCCACATCCTGAGCAGCATCTTCACACCCCAAGGAGCATCCTCACATCCCCAGGAGCATCCTCACATCCCGAAAACCATCCTCACATCCCGAAAACCATCCTCACATCCCAAGGAGCATCCTCAGATTCCAAGGAGCATCCCCACATCCCGAGGAGCATCCCCACATCCCATCCTTTCAGCACCCCCGGATAATTTCCAACAACCCAGCGCCCCGTGCAGCATCCCCGCATCCCCTCCAGTATCCTGCACATCCCATCCCCTCTGAATCCCCACATTTCACCCACTCAGCATCCCCGGGTCACTTCCAGCATCCCCGCACCCCCTCCAGCACCCTCCACATCCCATCCCCTCCGAATCCCCGCATCCCACCCACTCAGCCTCCCCGCATCCCCTCCGGCATCCCCGCATCCATCACACCCAGCACCCTTCTCCCTTTAATTTTTACCACTTTTCCCCTTTCCCCCCCCCCCCCCCCCACCCCCAATCTTCCCGCCGCTTCCCCTCCTCCCCCCAGGTGAAAACCTGGTTCCAGAACCGCCGCATGAAGCACAAAAAGCAGCTGCGCAAGACGCAGGACGAGCCCAAGCAGGCGGCCGGGGAGGAGAGCCGGGAGCAGAGCCAGAGCTCCCCCGAGCCCGAGCTGCCCGAGGCGGCCGCGCCCCAGCCCCGCCAGGGCCCCCCCGGCCCCTTCGTGCTGCAGGACGCCGAGGACGAGGTGGACATCCTGGAGGAGGGGGACATCTGTCCCCATCGCCTCTAGAGCCTCCGCTTGGCCCCCCAAGGGCTGGGGAAGGGGGCGCGGATCCAGGGGGAGCCCCTTCCCCTCCTCTGGTGTCCCCCCAGCATCACCCCAAGGCCGGGCAGCGCTCGGAAATCTGCGGAGTGAAAAAGGAGCCGAGGTTGTTTTAGGTTCCCCCCTTCCCTCCGAATTGTCGGAGTTTTCCTCGTCCCCCGAACTTTTTGGGGTGTAAAATAAATGTCTACTCGTGGCAGCGTGTTGTGGTTCCTGGAAGAGGCAGGCAGGGCAAATTTCACCCTTTATTCCCCCAATTCCCAAATCCTGGCTGCTCTCCCCACGCTCTCCGACTCGAGAGCTTCCAAATAAAAAGAATTGTAAGAAAAACCCTCCGAAGGAACAGGTAAAGCAAAAAAAAAAAAAACAAAAAAACAAAAAAATCCGATTTATTTCATTCGGCTGTGGGGGAGTGAAGGGCGAGCATCACCAAGAACTCGATGTCGCCTCGGCTGCACGGAGCGAACGGCGCTCCCAGCCAGAAAAAAAGGGATTTTCTACAGCTTGGAGAAGTGGGCAGCGCGAATCCTGCCCGGTTTAAAGGTGTGGATGTGGATTAAAAGGAAAATTCCATTTTCCTGTGAAACAGCCCCGGAGCGGGTCCCGCGTTGCGGTCCCGTCCCCTCCCTGCGCTCAGCCGGAGCAGCCCCGCTTTGCCTTTCCCTCCCTGCCGGGGAAATTGGGTTCATTTCCAGGTAAATCCTGATTTATTTATAATTTTATTTTGGTTTCGGGCTGAGCTGCTGGCTGGGAAATGCGCAGGGAGCGAGGTGGAGGTTCAGCATCTCCGGGGAGGAGAATTTTCCCAGAATTTTCCTGGGAAATTTCTGCTGAAAATTCTGGCTCAGCATCCCCTGCTGCAGCACCACGGCGGCGTGGCGGTGTCTCCTGTTATTTAATTTATTTTTTCTGTTATTTAATTTATTTTTCTTTATTTTTTTTGTTTTTTCTCGAGAATTTCATTTGGTTGTCCGGGGTTTTTAGCACTTTCAGGGCATTTTGGAAGATGGGACACGTCGTTTTGTGAGGGGAAAACGTTTAAATTTCCTGTTTAATATATAAAATATACATGATTGAAATGTGTATGTCGGCTTCCTTTATTTTATTTTGTGAGTCTGCCTTTCTAATTTTTTACATGAAAAATAAAGATCGCACATTGTGTTTAGAGGAAAACCCTCAATACCCATCCACATATCCAGGAAAAGCAGCATAAATAATTCTATCAGGATGTTTCATAAATAAATCCTTTCAGGACAATTATTTTCATCGACAAAATGCCACAAATCTCTTTAAAAATTAGGATTTTTGAAGCAACCACGTTTCTCGGTGGGGTTTGAAGCACAGCTGGTGGAAATGCCACTCCCAGCTTTGGTTTCTCCCCTTTTCCCAAATCCCGTGGGCAGGGAAGCGATGGGAATTTAAAAACCTGGAAAATTTCACATTTTTTCTGTGTGTTTTGCTCTGGGATTATTGTCAGCCTCCCCCCCACAGGTTTCATCGGGAATTATTAAAATTGAGATCGGATCCAAATGATATTTATGGGGTTTTTGTGATATTTACGGGGTTTATATGATATTTATGGGGTTTTTGTGATATTTACGGGGTTTATATGATATTTATGGGATCCACATGATATCTATGGGATCTGTATGATATTTATGAGATCCACGTGATATTTATAGGATCTATATGATATTTATGGAATCTATATGACATTTATGGGATCCACATGATATTTATGGAATCTATATGATATTTTTGCAATCCACATGATATTTATGGGATCTATATGATATTTATGGAATCTATATGATATTTATGGGATACACATGATATTTATGGGATCTATATGATATTTATGGAATCTATATGATATTTATGGGATACACATGATATTTATGGGATCTATATGATATTTATAGGATCCACATGATATTTATGGGATTTATATTATATTTATGGCATCCACATTATATTTATAGGATTTATATGATAATTTTGGGATCCACATTATATTTATGGGAACCTATATGATATTTATGGCATCCACATGATATTTATGGGATCTATATGATATTTATAGGATCCACATGATATTTATGGGGTTTATATGATATTTATGGGATCCACATGATATTTATAGGATTTATATGATAATTTTGGGATCCACTTTATATTTATGGGATCCACATGATATTTATCGGATCTATATGATATTTATGGCATCCACATGATATTTATGGGGTTTATATGATATTTATGGGATCCACATGATATTTATGGGATCCACACGATATTTGTGAGATCTATATGATATTTACGGCATCCACATGATATTTATAGGATCTATATGATATTTTTGCAATCCACGTGATATTTACGGGGTTTATTTGACATTTATGGGATTTATATGATATTTATGGCATCCACATGATATTTATGAGGTCCACATGATATTTATGGGACCCATATGATATTTATGGGATTTATTTTTGACCAGGTTTGCTGCTGCTGTTCCAGGGTCGGGAATGGCTCGGGACTGTTCTGGCTCTGCTCTGTGGTGTCAGATCTATGAGAAAAAAGTCAAAATACGACTCAAAAAACCCCTCAAATCTCTGTTGTTGCTCCCCTGCCACTCCAGGAATTCACTTCCCAAAATATTTTTGCCAACCAATAAAACAAACCCCACAACCTCTGGGTGGTTTTGGGCACCTCGACTGAAAATTAAAGCTAAAAATCAGATTAAAAACCAATCCCACACCGGCAGAGTGGGAATATTCCCGTTCCCAGGGATATCCCCATCCCATCCTTGCAGGGAACAGGAAGATTTTGGGAATTTGCTTATCCCACAAAGTTTGGTGGGAAAAAATCCCTGAAATTGAGAGAGATGAAGGAAACACTGCCAGAGAAATCCCCAGTGTCAGCAGCAGCTCCTGCCCAGCTGGAGATGGAAAAATGGAATTTCCAGAGAGTCTGGGCGATGTTTTGGGAAGGGTTATTGCAGAATGGAGACGGTTCTGGCGAAAAGAAGGGCTGGGAAGGCAGATTTTTGTTTCTAGCAGAGGTTTGATCACTTGAAATAAATAAAATGAGGTTTTATTCAGAGGTTTTTTCACTTGGAATAAGTGAAGTGAGGTTTTATTCAGAGATTTTTTGACTTGAAATAAATAAAATGGGATTTTACTCAGAGATTTTTTCACTTGAAAGAAATGAAATGAGATTCTATTCAGAGATAATTTTTTACTTGATATAAATAAAATGAGATTTTACACAGAGAATTTTTCACTTGGAATAAGTGAAATGAGGTTTTATTCAGAGAATTTTTGACTTGGTATAAATGAAATGAGACTTTATTCAGAGATTTTTTTCACTTGAAGTAAGTGAAATGAGGTTTTACTCAGAGATTTTTTTCACTTGGTATAAATTAAATGAGATTTTACTCAGAGATTTTTTGACTTGGAATAAATTAAGTTAGGTTTTATTTTTTCACTTTATTTTTTCACTTGATATAAATAAAATGAGATTTTACTCAGAGATTTTTTCACTTGAAAGAAATGAAATGAGATTCTAGTCAGAGATTTCTTTTTTACTTGATATAAATAAAATGAGATTTTACACAGAGAATTTTTCACTTGGAATAAGTGAAATGAGGTTTTATTCAGATATTTTTTCACTTGGAATAAAGGAAATGAGATTTTATTCAGAGGTTTTTTTCACTTGGAATACAGGAAATGAGGTTTTATTTAGATTTTTTTGACTTGGAATAAGTGAAATGAGGTTTTATTCTTGGATCCTGACTTATTCCAAGCAGCCGTTTTTTCCTTGCTCTTCCCAAGAAGCTTGAGGAGAATGGGAGAGATTTTGAGCTCCCTCTCTTTTATAAAAAAATAAAATTAATGTTGGAGGATTCTGCAGTGGAAGAGACTCGCAGGGAATCCTTGCTGGGAACAGGAAATGTCGGTGGATTTCCTGTTTTTCATCAAAATTCTTCAGTGAGTTGTTCTGAAATGAGATTGTGTTCTGTTCTGGTGGTTAATTTAATTCACAAGTGCTTAATGGTTTTTTTTTTGTTTTTGTTTTCATCACAGAAAATCAAACCCCACTCTATGAATCCTGCCATGAACCTTTGCTCTCTGTTTCCATTTGGAGCATTTTCCTGCATGCTGCCTTAAACATTTTGAACTTTTTTGGGTTTGGAAAGCAGTTCCAACACAAATTTTTAAATTTTATATCCAGAACTCCATAAAAGCAGTTCAGATATAGGTTTTAAGGGTATTTATAGAGCAAATAATTTGAATTTCTTGCTGTTGCACACACATGGAGGAAGTGGGGAAGGTGTAAATAACCCATGGCCAAGCCCAGAATGACCAGGACGTGATGTAAAATATTTTTCATGATTTCTCTCATTTATCTCTGCTGCCTGCTGGATTCAGTGCATTTTTTTATCACTGATATCCTGAGGGAACTTTTCCTCTCTTCCAGTCCCAACAACAAAAACAACAAACAGCATCACCTCATCCCACTGCAAACTCCTGCCGGGATGGTCTTGGGCTCACCTTGTTTCTAAATTTCTTGTTCCTTGGGTTTAACTTATTTCTAGATTTCTTGTTTCTTGGATTAGTTTCTAGATTTCTTGGTTTTTTGGTTTGTCCAGTTTCTAAATGTTTTTTTCCTGGGGTTTGTTTCTAGATTTCTTGTATTTATATTGGTTCTAGATGTCTTGTTTCTTGGATTTGTGTCTAGATTTCGTGTTTCTTGTGTTTATCTTGTTTCTAGATTTCTTTTTTTTTTTTTTTTTTTTTTCCCTAGATTTCTTGTTTCTTTCGTTTATCTTGTTTCTAGATTTCTTGGGGGTTTTTTTGTTTGTTTCTAGATTTCTTGTTTCTTTGGTTTATCTTGTTTCTAGATTTCTTGCATCTTGAGGGAACTTTTCCTCTCTTCCAGTCCCAACAACAAAAACAACAAACAGCATCACCTCATCCCACTGCAAACTCCTGCCGGGATGGTCCCGGCTTAAAACGGGGCTGCTTTTGGTCTTGGGCTTATCTTGTTTCTAAATTTCTTGTTCCTTGGGTTTATCTTGTTTCTAGATTTCTTGTTTCTTGGATTAGTTTCTAGATTTCTTGGTTTTTTGGTTTGTCTCGTTTCTAAATTTTTGTTTCTGGGGTTTGTTTCTAGATCTCTTGTATTTGTATTGGTTCTAGATGTCTTGTTTCTTGGATTTGTGTCTAGATTTCTTGTTTCTTGTGTTAATCTTGTTTCTAGATTTCTTGTGGTTTTTTTTTGTTTCTAGATTTCTTGTTTCTTGGATTTGTGTCTAGATTTCGTGTTTCTTGTGTTTATCTTGTTTCTAGATTTCTTGTTTCTTGGATTTGTTTCCAGATTTCTTGTTTCTTTGGTTTATCTTGTTTCTAGATTTCTTGCATCTTGAAGGAACTTTTCCTCTCTTCCAGTCCCAACAACAAAAACAACAAACAGCATCACTTCATCCCACTGCAAACTCCTGCCGGGATGGTCCTGGCTTAAAACGGGGCTGGTTTTGGTCTTGGGCTTATCTTGTTTCTAAATTTCTTGTTCCTTGGGTTTAACTTATTTCTAGATTTCTTGTTTCTTGGATTAGTTTCTAGATTTCTTGGTTGTTTGGTTTGTCTAGTTTCTAAATGTTTTTTTCTGGGGTTTGTTTCTAGATTTCTTGTATTTGTATTGGTTCTAGATGTCTTGTTTCTTGGATTTGTGTCTAGATTTCTTGTTTCTTGTGTTTATCTTGTTTCTAGATGTCTTGTTTCTTGGATTTGTGTCTAGATCTCTTGTTTCTTGTATTAATCTTGTTTCTAGATTTCTTGTTTCTTGGATTTGTTTCCAGATTTCTTGTTTCTTGTGTTTATGTTGTTCCTAGATTTCTTGCATCTTGAGGGAACTTTTCCTCTTTTCCAGTCCCAACAACAAACAGCATCACCTCAACCCACTGCAAACTCCTGCTGGGATGGTCCTGGCTTAAAACGGGGCTGCTTTTGGTCTTGGGCTCACCTTGTTTCTAAATTTCTTGTTCCTTGGGTTTGTTTCTAGATTTCTTGTTTCTTGGATTAGTTTCTAGATTTCTTGGTTTTTTGGTTTGTCTAGTTTCTAAATGTTTTTTTCCTGGGGTTTGTTTCTAGATTTCTTGTATCTATATTGGTTCTAGATGTCTTGTTTCTTGGATTTGTGTCTAGATTTCGTGTTTCTTGTGTTTATCTTGTTTCTAGATTTCTTGTTTCTTGGATTTGTTTCCAGATTTCTTGTTTCTTTGGTTTATCTTGTTTCTAGATTTCTTGCATCTTGAGGGAACTTTTCCTCTCTTCCAGTCCCAACAACAAAAACAACAAACAGCATCACCTCATCCCACTGCAAACTCCTGCCGGGATGGTCCTGGCTTAAAACGGGGCTGGTTTTGGTCTTGGGCTCATCTTGTTTCTAAATTTCTTGTTCCTTGGGTTTAACTCATTTCTAGATTTCTTGTTTCTTGGATTAGTTTCTAGATTTCTTGTTTTTTTGGTTTGTCCAGTTTCTAAATGTCTTGTTTCTTTGGTTTGTTTCTAGATTTCTTGTATTTATCTTGGTTCTAGATTTCTTGTGTCTTGGATGTGTTTCTAGATTTCTTGTTTCTTTGGTTTATCTTGTTTCTAGATTTCTTGTTTCTTGTGTTTATCTTTTTACCAGATTTTTTGTTTCTTGCATTAACCCTGTTTCTAGATTTCTTGCTTTTTTGGGTTTCTCTAGTTTCTAAATTTCTTGTTTCTTTGGTTTGTTTCTAGATTTCTTGTGTCTTTGATTTATCTTGTTTCTAAATGTCTAAATTTCTTGGATTTATTTCTAAATTTCTTGTTTCTTGGGTTTATCTTGTTTCTAGATTCTTGTGTCTTGGATTTATTTCTAGATTTCTTGTTTCTTGTATTGATCTAGTCTTGTTTCTAGTTTTCTTATTTCTTGAATTCTTTCTAGATTTCTTATGTCTGTTTGGTTTCTAGATTTCTTGTTTCTTGGATTTATCTTGTTTCTAAATGTCTAAATTTCTTGGATTCATTTCTAGATTTCTCGTTTCTTGGATATATCTCGTTTCTAGATTTCTCATTTCTTGGATTTTTTCTAGATTTCTTTATGCCTTTGTTTTCTTTCTAGATACCTTGGTTCTTGGGTTTCTTTCTAGATTTCTTGGATTTGTATCTAGATTTCTTATTTGTTTTGTTTCTAGATTTCTTGTTTCTCGTGGTTACCTTGTTTCTAGATTCCTTATTCTTGGATTTATTTCTAGATTTCTTGTTTCTTTTATTGATCTCTTATATATTTGATTTTTCTGGATTTCTTATTAATTTTCTTTGTTTCTAGATTTCTTGTTTCTTGGGTTTCTTTCTAGATTTCTTGTTTCTCGGGGTTACCTTGTTTCAAGATTTCTCATTTCTTGGATTTTTTTTCTAGATTTCTCGCTTCTTGGATTTGTTTCCAGATTTCTTATTTCTCAGATTTATTTCTAGATTTCTTGTTTCGTGGCTGAGCCCCTGGTGGCTGCCCTGCAGGGGTGGTGCAGCCGCTCCTTCGTTAATCCCTGGGAAGGCAGGAGGGAGCAGATGTGTGATCCTGACCCACAGGTGGCTTTTCTCCCTGGCAGGGCGCATTTCTTCAAGGAAAAAGTTGGTTTTAAGGTTTTGTCACCCGGGTTTGTGGTGGCAGGAGTGAAGGTGAGCTGCTCACGTATCAGCCATCCCTGAAACCACTGCAGGAAAGCACTGAAACCAATCCTGAAACCACTGAAACCATTGACACTATTCCTGAAACCACTGCAGGAAAGCACTGAAACCAATCCTGAAACCACTGAAATAACTGAAACCATTCCAGAAACCACTGCAGGAAAGCACTGAAACCATTCCAGGAACCATTTCTGAAACCATTCCTGAAACCACTGAAATCACTGAAACCATTCCTGAAACCACTGAAACCATTGACACTATTCCTGAAACCACTGCAGAAAGCACTGAAACTATTCCTGACACCATTCCTGACACCATTCCTGACACCATTCCTGAAACCACTGCAGGAAACCACTGAAACCATTCCAGAAACCATTCCTGAAACCACTGAAACCATTCCAGAAACCATTGACACCATTCCTGAAAGCACTGAAATCCCTGAAACCATTCCTGAAACCATTCCTGAAACCACTGACACCATTCCTGAAGCCATTCCAGAAACCACTGAAACCATTCCTGAAACCACTGAAATAATTCCTGAAACCATTCCTGAAACCATTCCTGAAACCATTCCTGAAAGCACTGAAATCCCTGAAACCATTCCTGAAACCATTCCTGAAACCACTGACACCATTCCTGAAACCACTGAAATAATTCCTGAAACCATTCCTGAAAACATTCCTGAAACCATTCCTGAAAGCACTGACACCATTCCTGAAGCCATTCCAGAAACCATTCCTGAAACCACTGAAACCTCTGAAACCAATGAAACCATTCCTGAAATCTCTGAAACCACTGACACCATTCCCGAAACCACTGACATGATTCCAGAAACCGCTGAAACCATTCCTGAAACCATTCCTGAAATAACTGACACCATTCCTGAAACCATTGAAGCCATTCCTCCTCCTCACACCAGAGCCGCTCCTTTCTCCACATTCCTGCTTTTTCTCACATGGAATTTTTTTTTTTCTTTCTTTTTTTTTTTTTTTTTTTTTTTTTTTTTTGTATTAGATACAGGAGCGATGTGAGGGAAAAACAAAGCACAGTCTAAATCAGAGGTAATTCATTGGTTTAATATAAATCGAAATTTAGGAAAATAAAAAAGGATTTTTTTTGGCTATTTCCTCTCCGGGAGGAAATAGCAGCAATCAGGTTTGTGACAGCAGAGCTCCTTGGTGGCTGTCTGAAGCATTCAGGGACTGCAGGACTTGGACAAAACCTCATCTGGTTTCATTCCTCATCTCATTTTTACAGCTGGAATGATGGCTGTGAGGTTTGACCTTGTTTAATGCATTTAACTGTGGGATCTCAGCACCTCAGGACGGAGGTGCAGAGAGGCCGAGACCACCCTTGGGGGGCTCGGGAGTCCTGGAATGTTGCCAGAAGTGTCTGGTGGCAGGGCTTTGATCCTACACAGGAGACGACGCCTGTATGAGGACTGGGATGAGTTCACTGGGTGAATGGTGAAGGGATAAGTTAGTTAAAGTGTAAAACACAGGGTTTAGGATTTCTGTACAGGGGGGTCTAAAGAAGTAAGATGGAGGAATTGGGGCGTGTCCTGTTCTTCTTCTTCTTCTTCTTGGCCTCCATCTTCTGTGGTGGTGGTGGCACTTTGGGATTGGTTATTACTAAAAGTGCACTGGTTAATAAGGGTAGAAGGTATTGGGGAAAAATTATAAATATTGTACACGTAACTTTGGGTATAAAGATAAGTGACCGCCCGGGGGCTTGCAGTGTGCCCATGGCTGACTTGCTGTGCAGACCTCTGTCGGGCTGAAAGAAAATCTTTTAGATAAACAATTAATAAACACCGAGACCGAGACAAGATCAGAAGTCTCTCCTCGTCCTTTGAAGCTCCGGGCTCTTCAAGGCCATCCCTGGGCCTTTCCAGGCCACCTAAACAGCACCGAAACCTTACATTTAACTGATTAAATTAATGTTCTTGATAGTGCCAGTAACAAGCTCATGCCTTTTGTGAGGTGCTGGGAAGCCAACTTTGGTTTTTTTTGGAAGAAACGCAATGGGGATTTAATTCCAGCAACATTTTTTAGGTAGAACTGACACCAAGGCTTGGCCCACTGAAGGTGATCTCAGCTGCAACACTTCCAGAACCTCAAATGTTGAGAAATGATGGCACTGGAAAGGTGTTGCCAAGAAAATATTGGGAATTTCCATTGGGTGCTGCACACAGACTCCTCCCTCAATAACTAATTCATAATTAATTCAACATTTAAGGCTGATTTTGATTTAAATATCTTGCCTTCCTAATCTGAAATACATTAAATTTTGGCCTTTGCCTTTAAGCAGCTGGATGCTCATTGGCCTCTTATTTTGTGCCACCATATCTGTGAAGTGCAGGGAAAATCTGAATTTGTATTGAGGTAGATTGAAAGATTTTTTTTCCATGTAAAAAATGTCATTTTGTGGGACTTAAAACACCCAAACCACCAGAATTTCTAAATGGTTTGTGAGATGATCATAAGCAGTGTTCTAAAAAATAAGTGGTTGTTAAAATAATAATAAAAATATTTTTAAAATGCGCTCCCCCAGCTGCAGCATCTTACCCAACTTTGGCACAGCTTCAATATTTAAAGATTTCCTAAAAATTCATTATTTTATTTAAAAAAAAAACCACTAAATGAACAGGTTTCTGGCCTAATTTCTGGGAGGAGGAGGATGGAGCCAGGGAGGAAGGCGATCAATTAAGACATTAAGCATTTTGCACCACATGGACACATCTGCATGGCACACAAATAATGCAGCCATCAGCTCATTTTCAGGGGGCTGTTGCCTACTTCAACTGAGCCCTCAGATCAAAGAGAAAATGTCTGCTTGCAGACATCAGAAAAGGGATGCTAATTTAGGTTCCTTAATGTGTGCTGATAAGAGACTTCTTCAATTAAATGAATTCTATAGGCCAGAAAAGCAAAAAAAAAAAAAAAAAAATTAAAAAAAGGGGATACAAAGGGAGTCAGGCTGGAAAGGCAGAAATTCTCATTAAATCAAAGGTCCAATATTCATTACCTCCAGCATCTGGGGCTAAACACTGAACATGGAGCTCATCAAAGGGGGTTTAATGGGTTAAATTGAGAATATAATCTAATTAAAATATTAGATACGAGTAAATAGCTCTTTGATATTCATCTGAAGGTTTCATTAAAACAGGCACTTGAGGTTTGGATTAAGGGGGGATTATCACTTTTAAGCAGGAACAACAAGTTGAGGTGCCCTGAGCAGAAATGCTTCAAAGTGTTACAGTTTGGATTAAAAAGAAAAAAAGCAGGAAAGAAGAGCATGGAAACATTTCCCAGGCTGGCAGTGCCCGAAGGAGAGGGGAAAGAGGCTGAGGAAGAGGAAGGTTCTGTTCAGAAGATGGAATTGGATGACAAAAATATCATGGAAAACATTTCCCCTGCAGCCTGACCTGTGGTCACATATTGGACAATGGTTCTGCCACCAAGGCTTCCCAAAATATTCTTCATATTTCTCAATATTCCCCAAAATGTCCTGAAATGCCAGCTGGGAGTCCAAGGGGCTGATTCAACAAATTCCTGCTCATCAGGAGGGTTTGAAGCAAGGCCATGAGGAAGGGCAGAATTGGAATTGCTTTGCCATAAATTAAATTGGGATCTCCCATTAAAAAGAGACCAAATAAAAGGGATAAAGCAATTCCACACCATCACAAGGTGGTTGGGTTTGTCTCAATATTCCTAAAAATGTCCTGAAATTCCAGCTGTGAATCCAAGAGGTTGATTCAACAGGTTCCTGCCCCTCAGGAGGGTTTGAAGCAAGGCCATGAGGAAGGGCAGAATTGGAATCACTTTTCGCCATTTAAGTTGGGTGCCCCCATATAAAAGACACAAAATAAATGGGATAGAGCAATTCCACACCATCACAAGGTGGTTGTCTCAATATTCCCAAAAATGTCCTGAAATTCCAGCTGTGAGTCCAAGTTTCTGTTCATCAGGAGGGTTTAAACAAGGCCATGAGGAAGGGCAGGATTGGCATCACTTTCCCCCATATTAAATTGTGAGCCCCCATTAAAAAGAGACCAAATAAATGGAAATAAAGCAATTCCACACCATCACAAGGTGGATGCCTCAATATTCCTAAAAATGTCCTGAACTTCCAGCTGTGAGTCCAAGGGGCTGATTCACAGGAGGGTTTGAAGCAAGGCCAGGACCAATTCTCTGTGAGGAAGGGCAGAATTTGGATTGCTTTGCCCTAAATTAAATTGGGAGCTCCCATTAAAAAGAGACCAAATAAATGGAATAAAGCAATTCCACACCATCACAAGGTGGTTGGGTTTGTCTCAGTATTCCTAAAAATGTCCTGAAATTCCAGCTGTGAGTCCAAGTTCCTGCCCCTCAGGAGGGTTTAAACAAGGCCATGAGGAAGGGCAGAATTGGAATCACTTCTCCCCATTTTAAATTGGGAGCTCCCATTAAAAAGAGACCAAATAAATGGAATAAAGCAATTTCACGTCATCACAACGTGGTTGTCTCAATATTCCTAAAAATGTCCTGAAATTCCAGCTGTGAGTCCAAGTTCCTGCCCCCAGGAGGGTTTGAAGCAAGGCCATGAGGAAGGGCAGGATTGGAATCACTTTCCCCCATATGAAATTGGGAGCTCCCATTAAAAAGAGACCAAATAAATGGGATAAAGCAATTCCACACCATCACAAGGTGGATGCCTCAATATTCCTAAAAATGTCCTGAAATTCCAGCTGTGAGTCCAAGGGGCTGATTCACCGGGAGGGTTTGAAGCAAGGCCAGGACCAATTCTCTGTGAGGAAGGGCAGAATTGGGATTGTTTTGCCATAAATTAAATTGGGAGCTCCCATTAAAAAGAGACCAAACAAATGGAATAAAGCAATTCCACACCATCACAAGGTGGTTGGGTTTGTCTCAGTATTCCTAAAAATGTCCTGAAATTCCAGCTGTGAGTCCAAGTTCCTGCCCCTCAGCAGGGTTTGAAGCAAGGCCATGAGGAAGGGCAGAATTGGAATCACTTTCCCCCATATAAAATTGTGAGCCCCCATTAAAAAGAGACCAAATAAATGGAATAAAGCAATTTCACGTCATCACAACGTGGTTGTCTCAATATTCCTAAAAATGTCCTGAAATTCCAGCTGTGAGTCCAAGTTTCTGTTCATCAGGAGGGTTTAAACAAGGCCATGAGGAAGGGCAGGATTGGAATCACTTTCCCCCATAATTAATTGGGAGCCCTCATTAAAAAAAGAGACCAAATAAATGGGATAAAGCAATTCCACACCATCACAAGGTGGATGCCTCAATATTCCTAAAAATGTCCTGAAATTCCAGCTGTGAGTCCAAGGGGCTGATTCACAGGAGGGTTTGAAGCAAGGCCAGGACCAATTCTCTGTGAGGAAGAGCAGAATTGGGATTGTTTTGCCATAAATTAAATTGGGATCTCCCAATAAAAAGAGACCAAACAAATGGAATAAAGCAATTCCACACCATCACAAGGCGGTTGGGTTTGTCTCAGTATTCCTAAAAATGTCCTGAAATTCCAGCTGCGAATCCAAGTTTCTGTTCATCAGGAGGGTTTAAACAAGGCCATGAGGATGGGCAGGATTGGAATCACTTTCCCCCGTATTAAATTGTGAGGCCCCATTAAAAAAAGACCAAATAAATGGGGATAAAGCAATTCCACACCATCACAAGGTGGTGGTCTCAGTATTCCTAAAAATGTCCTGAAATTCCAGCTGTGAGTCCAAGGGGCTGATTCACAGGAGGGTTTGAAGCAAGGCCAGGTCCCTCCTCTGTGAGGAAGGGCAGAATTGGGATTGTTTTGCCATAAATTAAATTGGGAGCTCCCATTAAAAAGAGACCAAATAAAAGGGATAAAGCAATTCCACACCATCACAATGTAGTTGGATTTGTCTCAGTATTCCTAAAAATGTCCTGAAATTCCAGCTGTGAGTCCAAGTTTCTGTTCATCAGGAGGGTTTAAACAAGGCCATGAGGAAGGGCAGGATTGGAATCACTTTCCCCCATAATTAATTGGGAGCCCTCATTAAAAAAAGAGACCAAATAAATGGGATAAAGCAATTCCACACCATCACAAGGTGGTTGTCTCAGTATTCCTAAAAATGTCCTGAAATTCCAGCTGTGAGTCCAAGGGGCTGATTCACAGGAGGGTTTGAAGCAAGGCCAGGACCAATTCTCTGTGAGGAAGGGCAGAATTGGGATTGTTTTGCCATAATTTAAATTGGGAGCTCCCATTAAAAAGAGACCAAACAAATGGAATAAAGCAATTCCACACCATCACAAGGTGGTTGGGTTTGTCTCAGTATTCCTAAAAATGTCCTGAAATTCCAGCTGTGAGTCCAAGTTCCTGCCCCTCAGCAGGGTTTGAAGCAAGGCCATGAGGAAGGGCAGAATTAGAATCACTTTCCCCCATATAAAATTGTGAGCCCCCATTAAAAAGAGACCAAATAAATGGAATAAAGCAATTTCACGTCATCACAACGTGGTTGTCTCAATATTCCTAAAAATGTCCTGAAATTCCAGCTGTGAGTCCAAGTTCCTGCCCCTCAGGAGGGTTTGAAGCAAGGCCATGAGGAAGGGCAGAATTGCAATCACTTCTCCCCATATTAAATTGGGAGCTCCCATTAAAAAGAGACCAAATGAATGGGATAAAGCAATTCCACACCATCACAAGGTGGTTGGGGTTTTTTTTTATTCCTTTATCCAGCCTCTTTTCAGGAGGTTTTACCCAAATTCCCTCGCTGTGTGCTCTAATCACATTTCATATGGTGACTTAATTCATAATTTGCTAAGTTAAAGAAATGGCAGTGCCCTAAGAAACCCATCTGTTTGTTGTTATTTTTACAGCCTTAATCTGTTAAAAGCTGTTTCCTCTCAAACATGCAGCTCTCAATTATCCTCAGTTACCCAATACATGCTCCAACTGCTCCTGGCTAATCCCAGATTGTCTGCATGCTCAGCCAGGGCTTGTTTGGAATTTTCTCGTCCCAAATGAAGCTTCAAAATTTTGTTTTTATTGTAGAAGCTCTTCACTAAGAGATGACAAAGTAACAATTAAATAGTTAGCATTGTGTCATTATCAACTGCTGTGTTTGGAGCATATTTTTGTTCTCTTTTTTAGCAGCAATGGATTATTTTTGCTTTTATTTCTGGCTGAAAGGCTCTTCTGCACTTCAGAAAAAGAAATATTGCTGGTGTTAAGATCATCAGATGAAACAGAAGTTTATTTTTAATGTTTTGTAGATACATTTTCCTGCTTATATGTTTTAAAATGATCCAGCTGTGACAACCAAGAGATTATTGGTCTAAAAGATGCAATTTTCAGATCATTTATTTCAAAGAAAAAGAACAGAGGATTAAATTTCTAATGAAACATTTTCTAATAAAAGAACTGAGCACTATATTTACAATGCTATAAATGCAAAAGGTCAATTTATTAACAAAACAGGTACAAAGTAGAACAATTAAAACCAATTCTAACATTTAAAAATAATTAAAACGAAACCAGTTAAATTTCAACGGACTGGGAAATGAAGATGTGATGGTCACGGGTGCAAATAAAAACAATTCAGGCATTTTTGCCTCGATCCCTGAGATTCCCCAAATACCTACAAGATGTGAAGGGCTTCAAAAGCAGCCACAGCCTCCTTCTCCTTCTCGTGCCTGCTCCACAGGGATTCCAGGGACGGGATTTTGGGGAACCTGGGTCCAGCTGGAGCCTGGGCCAGAACCTCCTTCCCCTCCGGCTCCGATTGCTTCGCTAGCGAAATCTTCGGTCTTGGGATCTTCTTGGCGTATTCCAGAGCCTGAAAGCAGGAAAAACTGGGGGGAATGAGCAGGAGAAAACCTGGCCAAGATTTCCAAAAAATATTTAGAAGATGAGTAAGATATCTCTGAATTCCTGATGTTGTTTCTGACAGAATTCAATCCCACATTCTTCAGTGGTGACTGCAACAAAACCCAGCCCAAGATTTGCTTCCTGCCACCATTAGAAGCCACCTTAGACACTGAGGAAGTGTTTTTATTTTAAAAAATAAAGAGCAACATGAATTTATTACATCTATGAACATTTTTCCCAGTTTTATTAAGGTCTTGCCCTCAGGCAGGGAGTTCTGCAGGTTAACAGGACAAGCTCAGCTTCTCCTGCATAATGTGCTTTATAATCCAAATTAAAAAGCAAAATGATGCCTGGAACATGGAATTGGAGAGGGAATGGAAAGAGTTTTACAGAAATGCTGGAGCTGGCAGAGCCCTGGTTTGACCTGGGATTGGTTTGGTGCCTGTGTGTTGCAGGGATTTGGGAACACCTCATGTCTCCAGTGCATTATCTCCTGTTCCTATTGAAGTCCCCTAAAAGAATCCAAACCATGTTTTGCCACCCAGACAATAAAGTTTTGTCTCTTAGTGGTTTATTTTTGGGAATAAATGCAAGGAACTTTGTCCTGGAGCCTGCAGTCACTTGTCACCTTTAGGAACACCCTGAGGAGGGACTCAGCTCTCACCTTCTGCCTGGACACTGAGGGCACCTGGGGCTTTGCAGGCAAATCCCTTTTTACCACCCAAATAATAAAGTTTTGTCTCTTAGTGGTTTATTTTTGTGAATAAATGCAAGGAAGGGAGGAATTCTGATATTACTGAATTGCAGCTTTGTCCTGCAGCCTGCAGGGCTCACCTGTCACCCTCAGGACTCAGCTCTCACCTTCTGCCTGGACACTGATGGCACCTGGGGCTTTGCAGGAAAACCCTTTTTGGCCACCCAAATAATAAGGTTTTGTCTCTTAGTGGTTTATTTTTGGGAATAAATGCAAGGAACTGAGGAATTCTGATATTACTTAATTGCAGCTTTGTCCTGCAGCCTGCAGGGCTCACCTGTCACCCTCAGGACTCAGCTCTCACCTTCTGCCTGGACACTGAATCCACCTGGGGCTTTGCAGGCAAATCCCTTTTTGCCACCCAAACAATAAATAGTAGTTTATTTTTGGGAATAAATGCAAGGAAGGGAGGAATTCTGATATTATTGAGTTCCCAGCTTTGTCCTGCAGTGTTTCCTTGTCACCCTCAGGACTCAGCTCTCACCTTCTGCCTGGACACGGAGGGCACCTGGGGCTTTGCAGGCAGCCTCTGAACCACAGTGATATTCTTCATGTTATATTCCTTAATTTGCCTGGAATATTCCTTCTGCAGCTTCATCTTTTCTTTCTGAGAAAAAGCAGAAAAAGGGGCCTGGAATTCACTGGCTGGGGGGATCCATCAATGAAAACCTTTTCCCACCAATACTCCATTTCCAGCTCTGCTGCTGTCCAACCTGCCCTCGCCATTGATCCCTCCTCAGCACACAACAGGAAGCCCTGATAAATGGCACAGCTTTTTTTTATTTAGTGGCTTTTCCCTTTTAAGAGCTTTTCCCTGGACTGAATAGAGGATGGAGCTGAGCAGAAATGTGACAGCTCCATCTCTATTCTGTCCTGAACAATCTGTCTCCATCTCACCAGAGTGCAGCCAGGTATTTTTGTTTTTACACAACTTTGATTTCCACTTGGAGCATTTGGGTGGATCTTTACACCGGGAATGACAACTCAGCCACTTGAGTGGGTCATTTCCTGATGTGCAATTAGCCCTGATTGATTCCTATTTCTGGATTTTAAAAATCAGAGGGTTAAAATTATCCCCAGGACAGCTGTCTTTGCTTTTAGTTGAATTTTCCTGTAGATCTCCAGCTAGGCAAAGATATAAAGTCACAGATAATTGTAAATTATGATTTCTCTGCCATTCTCCCCTGCCTAAATCCACTTTTGGTTTACTCACTTTCTCCAAGGATATCTCTCCCAAACCAAGGATATAAAATCCCAGACTCATCATATAATAAATATGATATCAAAATATCATATAATAAATATGATATCATATCAAATTATGATTTCTCTGCCACTTTTCCCTGCCTAAATCCAGTTTTGGTTTACTCACTTTCTCCAAGGATATCTCTCCCAAGCCAAGGATATCAAGTCCCAGATAATCATAATTGATGATTTCTCTGCCCTGCTCCAATCCCCTTTTGGTTTATTCACTTTTTCCAAGGATATTTCTCTCAAGCCAAGGATATAAAATCCCAGATAATTGTAAATTATGATTTCTCTGCCACTCTCCCCTGCCTAAATCCAGTTTTGGTTTACTCACTTTCTCCAAGGATATCAAGTCCCAGATAATTGTAAATTATGATTTCTCTGCCTAAATCCCCTTTTGGTTTATTCACTTTCTCCAAGGATATCTCTCCCAAGCCAAGGATATAAAATCCCAGACTCATCATATCATAAATATGATATCATAAATATGGTATCATAAATATCATATAATAATTATGATATCATATCATAAATTATGATTTCTCTGCCACTTTTCCCTGCCTAAATCCAGTTTTGGTTTACTCACTTTCTCCAAGGATATCTCTCCCAAACCAAGGACATCAAGTCCCAGATAATCATAATTGATGATTTCTCTGCCCTGCCCCAATCCAGTTTTGGTTTACTCACTTTCTCCAAGGATATAAAGTCCCAGATAATTGTAAATTATGATTTCTCTCCCCTGCCTAAATCCCCTTTTGGTTTATTCACTTTTTCCAAGGATATCTCTCCCAAGCCAAGGATATCAAGTCCCAGATAATTGTAAATTTTGATTTCCCTGCCTAAATTCCCTTTTGGTTTATTCACTTTTTCCAAGGATATCTCTCCCAAGCCAGGGATATAAAATCCCAGACTCATCATATAATAAATATGATATCAAAATATCATATAATAAATATGATATCATATCATAAATTATGATTTCTCTGCCACTTTTCCCTGCCTAAATCCAGTTTTGGTTTACTCACTTTCTCCAAGGATATAAAGTCCCAGATAATTGTAAATTATGATTTCTCTCCCCTGCCTAAATCCCCTTTTGGTTTATTCACTTTTTCCAAGGATATCTCTCTCAAGCCAAGGATATAAAATCCCAGATAATTGTAAATTATGATTTCTCTCCCCTGCCTAAATCCCCTTTTGGTTTATTCACTTTTTCCAGGGATATCTCTCCCAAGCCAAGGATATCAAGTCCCAGATAATCATAATTGATGATTTCTCTGCCCTGCCCCAATCCACTTGTGGTTTACTCACTTTCTCTTTGATTGTTTCATAGTCAGGTCCAAGGCCTCCAAGCTTCATACTCTGATTGAAGTAGAATTTGGAGCTGCCCAGCTGAAAACCAAACAGCAAACAGATTTTCCTTGACATGATTTCACAGAGGGAATAATTCAAGGAAGTTTTATAGTGGGAACCTCAGGGTTTAATTTGCAATCTCAGCTCCACTCCTGGCACATCTCATTTTAAATAAGTGACCAACAGGACTGAATTAATGGCAAAAGTCAAATGAGGCAGAATTTCCTTTGGATCTAAGTGGGAAATTGCCAATTGTCCCAATCACAAAGTGATATTTTCTCAATCAAAAATGACCTTTATTGTGAAACAGCTTAAAGCCACTCATTTGACTGTGGTTAGAATGAAAGAAGAATTACAAAAAATTCCAAAGCAGTTTTTTGTAAGAGAAGCAGATAAAATTACTGACTTTGGTGGCAAAAATCAGACAAATGATGTTGGTGAGAATCACCTTTCCTCGTTCTGAAATCTGCACTGCAAAGTTGCCACAGAGAGCTGAAAAAATCCATTTCTGCTGCACAGCAAAGGCTTTACAAGTGCAGGAGAGGTGGCTGATGCCATCCCATATTTTGGACATCCCACAAAGGCTCCAATGCCCCCATAATATTTTTGTTCTCTTTCAAGGCCACATTTTTAGAAGGGAATTATGTTTTAAAACTTGTCAGTGAAGTTTATTAGGATCAGCTCTGTGGTGATTTCAACCACAGAGTAATGCAGGAACAGCAATTTCTATATGGAAATAAAATGGGCATTTCTTCAAAACACAAGTTCAAGTTAAACTCAACTGCAGAAATTCATTTTATGCACTAAATTTCCTATTTGAGGTTTCTTTGTGTCAGCTATCCCTGCTCTTACACACTATAACTCGCTAATTTTTAATTTGGGGTACAATGAGGATTTGATTTCTCTGTTTCCCACAAAATCAGGGGTTCCCCACTCGCTGCAATGAGTGCGTTTGTTTATGAGGAAAAACTGGATTTTGCTGGCAGCAGAACCGTGTGATCCTCTGTGCATTCCCCACGTGTGGAGCGCGAGAAATCCTCTGCGAGCACGGGACAAGAAACAAAGGGCCGAGAAGGAGCTCTGCCCTTCAGCTCCCACCATAATCCTGATTCTTCTTAGGGGCACTCAGGCAGCAACACCCAGAGGGCACGAAATCGTAATTCCAGCTGAGTTTGTCTGCCCCGAGAGCTGCAGCAAACTCCTCAAACATTTAATTTGTCATGGGCAGCCTCATGGTGACGCCAGGACGAGCGGGGAGACAGAAATTCAGATTTTAATGAGGAGCATCAGGGATGAGGTTTGTGCTGTTGGCTTTACAAATCCTCCAGATTTGGGTTGGAATCCCTTGGAAAGCAGGAGATTTGAGAAATTCAGATTTTAATGAGGAGCATCAGGGATGAGGTTTGTGCTGTTGGCTTTACAAATCCTCCACATTTGGGTTGGAATCCCTTGGAAAGCAGGAGATTTGAGCTGGACAAGAAAGGAGCATGAGCAGGATAATGGATGGCTCAGATCTGAGGCGGCCTGCTCAAAAGCAGAAATAATCTATTGCTCACAAAGTGCCCGAGCCTGTGCAATGAAAATCATTTTATCTGTGCTAAATGACAGGACAAACACTGCTCTGTGTGTCCCTGCACCCAACCACACCGATCCCTTTGCTCTAAAATGATTTCAGAGAAAAAAATGAACTGAAATGATTTCAGTGAACCAAAAGAACCAAAATGATTTCAGTGAATTCTCTGATCCAGGTGGATCCCTTTGCTCTAAAATGATTTCAGTGAATAAAATGAACTTGCTTTGTTCAAATAAAATGATTTCAGTGAATTCTCTGCTCCAGGTGGATCCCTTTGCTCTAAAATGATTTCAGAGAAAAAAATGAACTAAAATTATTTCAGTGAACCAAAAGAACCAAAATTATTTCAGTGAACTGTCTGCTCCAGGTGGATCCCTTTGCTCTAAAATGATTCAGTGAAAAAAAATGAACTAAAATTATTTCAGTGAACCAAAAGAACCAAAATTATTTCAGTGAAATGTCTGCTCCAGGTGGATCCCTTTGCTCTAAAATGATTTCAGTGAATAAAATGAACTTGCTTTGTTCAAATAAAATGATTTCAGTGAATTCTCTGATCCAAATGGATCCCTTTGCTCTAAAATGACTTCAGTGAGCCAAATGAAATAAAATAAAATTACTTCAGTGAGCCAAATGAACTAAAATTTCAGTGAACTCTCAGATCCCTTTGCTCTAAAATGATTTCAGTGAAAAAAATGAACTTGCTTTGTTCAAATAAAATTATTTCAGTGAACTCTCTGCTGCAGGTGGATCCCTTTGCTCGAAAATTATTTCAGTGAGCCAAATGAACTAAAATGATTTTAGTGAACCAAAAGAACTAAAATTTCAGTGAACTCTCTGATCCAGGTGGATCCCTTTGCTCTAAAATTATTTCAGTGAACCAATTGAACTAAAATGATTTCACTGAACTCTCGGATCCCTTTGCTCTAAAATGATTTCAGTGAAAAAAATGAACTAAAATTTATTTTTCAAATAAAATAATTTCAGTGAACTCTGATCCACGTGGATCCCCTTGCTCTAAAATGATTTCAGTGAACCAAATGAGCTAAAATGATTTCAGTGAAAAAAATGAACTAAAATAATTTCAGTGAAAAAAATGAACTAAAATTATTTCAGTGAACCAAATGAACTTGCTTTATTCAAATAAAATAATTTCAGTGAACTCTCTGCTGCAGGTGGATCCCTTTGCTCTAAAATGATTTCAGTGAATAAAATGACCTAAAATGATTTCAGTGAACCAGATGAACTAAAATTTCAGTGAACTCTCTGATCCCTTTGCTCTAAAATTATTTCAGTGAAAAAAAAGAATAAAATTTCAGTGAACTCTCTGATCCCTTTGCTCTAAAATTATTTCAGTGAAAAAAAATGAACTGAAATGATTTCAGTGAACCAATTGAACTAAAATGATTTCACTGAACTCTCTGATCCCTTTGCTCTAAAATGATTTCAGTGAAAAAAAAATGAGTAAAATTTCAGTGAACTCTCTGATCCCTTTGCTCTAAAATGATTTCAGTGAAAAAAAAATGAATAAAATTTCAGTGAACTCTCTGATCCCTTTGCTCTAAAATGATTTCAGTGTCTATTTCTACCTTTGTTCCATGATTTTTAATGCTCTGCTGTTCATTTTACAACATTTCTCAGTCCCTATTTGTATTTTTTTTTTTTGAACTTTGGATTATTAAGAAGAAATGTTAGAGTGGAAACAGAAATGTTAAACCACCCGACCCACACTGATTTATTTCCTCACCTTTTTGCTGATTTTAGGCTGGTTTTGCTTTTCCCTTTGTAGGAGAGACCCCTCTGAGCTGCTCCTTCTCATTTTCCTTGGGTTTCCTTCAGCTTTTCCTGAGTCTCCCTGGGGCAGGGCGGGTGGGAACAAACCCCACAGCCACGTGCCAGCAAAAGCATCTCCAAAATCAGAAAATCGTGGCTTTTCCTTCTTTTCTATGAAATGGGAGATTCTGCAAGCAGATGTTGGTGAGCTGTGAGCAAAACAGAAGAAAAAGGCCGTAAAAAATGAGGGGGGAAAGAGCAAAAATCTGAATTTACACACAGCAAACGACCTGGGGTGAGGGAGCAGGGAGATGGGAAGGTGAGGATTTCACAATAAATGATTTTGCTTGCACCCAAGTGTGTGGAAATAAATGGAAAAAACCCCCAAAAATAGGGAAATTTCAGCCTGGTGCAAAGGTGATTAAAGCAGATGAAAAGCTTTGGATCAGGCCTGCTGAGTACTGACAGAATTATTTGTTTATGTGAAATAAAACCTTCATTTTTTAAAAACCAAGACAGTGAAATTCTATATAATTGAGGATTTTCCTGCTCTCTCATTTAGGGACAGAACTGACCCTGAATATCCACCCTGCAAAGCCAATTTTCCTACAAACTCTAAATTTATGCAAAATTCCCTTTCCTATCTACATTTTAAACTTTCCCACCCAGCCTCCTACAAGGAAATTTTAATTGTGGAAATTTCCATCCCTGGAGGACAGAGCTGTCCTTTCCCAAAGCCATAATTAAAAATCAATACCAATAACGAATCTTCAATTAGCAATACATTCTAATGGCAGGTTGGTAGCAAAATAACTTTATACTTTGGAGTTTAAAGAAAGTACAAACATCAAGTTTTAAAAAGTTTCATAAAATAAAGTTTTAACATTTTTCTGTTGATTTTCCGGGCATCACAGAGTTATGACAATATTATTTTACCACTTCAATCCTCGCCACAAACTCTTCTGATACCTGCAATCCTCATGAATGTGACTTTGGAAATCTGGAAGCGCTGCTTGATCCTTCACTTTTTCTTCAAAAATGGCGTTAAAATCAGCTGGAATATTCTCCAATTCCAGATGTGCCTGGTCAGTGCTGCCGCTATTCCAGGAAAAATCCCGCTCAGGGATGGGATCGGCAGGGAATTGCTGTGGAATTCCAGCTGCAGAGCCCTGCCGGTGTTTCTCGTCCTCCTGACTGGCATTTAAAACTTGCGGCGGGTAAAAATTCTGAAATATCGGGAGGAAACAGCCAGGCGTGGGATGGGAATTCGGGACGTCGTTTAAGCCGCTCTGGGGTTTTTCCGGCGGGCAAGGAGGAGAATTTGGGGCGAGGGCCGGGCTGGGGTCGTGCCCCGGGGCGGGGGGCACAGCCGGGGCTGCTGAGGGCGGCTGCGGCCTGGGCGTGCCGGCGGCTCCTGCTGCTCCTGGGGGATCCGGGCCGGCGCTCCGGGGGAAGGCCCGGCCGGGCCGGGACCGCCGGGGCTCTGCCCGCAGTCCCCGCAGGGCCCCGGGCGGCGCCTGGAACGAGTCAGCGACAGCGGCAGCTGAGGGGGGCGGGTGGAAGGCCCGACACGGCACCAGAACCCCCCGAGCTGCGGCGTCGGGCCCTGGTCAGGGTGCGCTCAGCCCAAAACTCAGATGGAAAGGAACCCAGAGATTCAAATTAAAGGAACCCTCTTTAGAGTCCAGAGATTGAAATTTAAAGGAACCCAGAAATTGAAATTTAAAGGAACCCTTTTTATAGTCCAGAAATTCAAATTTAAGGGAACACAAAATTCAAATTTAAAGGAACCCTCTTTATAGTCCAGAAATTCAAATTTAATGGAACCCTCTTTATAGTCCAGAAATTCAAATTTAAGGGAACCCAGAGATTCAAATTAAAGGAACCCTCTTTAGAGTCCAGAAATTCAAATTTAAGGGAACCTAAAATTCAAATTCAAAGGAACCCTCTTTATAGTCCAGAAATTCAAATTTAAAGGAACACTCTTTATAGTCTAGAAATTGAAATTTAAAGGAACTCAAAACATCAAATTAAAGGAACCATCTTTATAGTCCAGAAATTCAAATTTAAGGGAACCCAGAGATTCAAATTCAAAGGAACCCTCTTTAGAGTCCAGAAATTCAAATTCAAAGGAACCCGCTTTAGAGTCCAGAAATTCAAATTTAAGGGAACACAAAATTCAAATTTAAAGGAACCCTCTTTATAGTCCAGAAATTCAAATTTAAGGGAACTCAAAACATCAAATTAAAGGAACCATCTTTATAGTCCAGAAATTGAAATTTAAAGGAACCCTCTTTATAGTCCAAAAATTCAAATTTAAAGGAACTCAAAACATCAAATTAAAGGAACCATCTTTATAGTCCAAAAATTCAAATTTAAAGGAACCCTCTTTATAGTCCAGAAATTCAAATCTAAAGGAACCCCCTTTATAGTCCAGAAATTGAAATTTAAAGGAACCCAAAAATTCAAATTCAAAGGAACCCTCTTTATAGTCCAGAAATTGAAATTTAAAGGAACTCAAAACATCAAATTAAAGGAACCCCCTTTATAGTCCAGAAATTGAAATTTAAAGGAACCCAAAAATTCAAATTCAAAGGAACCATCTTTATAGTCCAGAAATTCAAATTTAAGGGAACACAAAATTCAAATTTAAAGGAACCCTCTTTATAGTCCAGAAATTCAAATTTAAGGGAACCCAAAAATTCAAATTTAAAGAACCCCTCAGCCCAGAACAGAGCAGAGATTTTGTTCAGGTACTGCTCAATGAATAATTCTCCAAAAATTCAAATTTAAAGGAACCCTCTTTATAGTCCAGAAATTGAAATTTAAAGGAACTCAAAACATCAAATTAAAGGAACCCTCTTTATAGTCCAGAAATTCAAATTTAAAGGAACTCAAAACATCAAATTAAAGGAACCCTCTTTATAGTCCAGAAATTCAAATTTAAGGGAACACAAAATTCGAATTTAAAGGACCCCTCAGCCCAGAACAGAGCAGAGATGTTGTTCAGGTACTGCTCAATGAATAATTCTCCAGAAATTGAAATTTAAAGGAACCCTCTTTATAGTCCAGAAATTGAAATTTAAAGGAACCCTCTTTATAGTCCAGAAATTCAAATTTAAAGGAACTCTCTTTATAGTCCAGAAATTCAAATTTAAAGGAACCCAAAAATTCAAATTCAAAGGAACCCTCTTTATAGTCCAGAAATTGAAATTCAAAGGAACCCAAAAATTCGAATTTAAAGGACCCCTCAGCCCAGAACAGAGCAGAGATTTTGTTCGGGAGCTGCTCAATGAATAATTCTCCATCAAAAATTTCCCCAAAGGCCTGAGACAAATTCAGGTCCTTGCAGATGCCAACCAGGTGTGGTAAATGTGGATTTTATCTCCGTGAGGTGCAAAAATGGTGCCCTAAAGCGCCCAGATGTAACCCTGTGGATAACCCAGAGCTCTCTGTCAACCACTTGGAAAAAATGAGCTAAAAATCAAATCAGTTTCTTGATTTTTGTGTGTCAAATTTCAGGGAAAAATGGCTTTGTACACACTGTTAGGCTGGGCCATGCAGAACAGCCTGATGCCAATTATATTAATTACTTTATATTATATAAATGATAAAAAAATTATAAAATATACAAATAAAATGATATTATATAAATGATAAAATTATTACAAACGATATTTTCTTTATGGCAATTAATTCACTCCCCCTTAATTTTAGGGGACAAATCAGGCAGGAATGGTGAAGTTCTGGCTCAGAATTTCCCAAACCACCAAACATGACCATGTACTAATTTATAATAATAATCTAGATAATTTAGATTATGAAATAACCTCTTAAATAGATTCTGTGAGCTCAGAATTTCTGGGCATTTTACTTTAAATTTATTTAATACATAAAGCACACATACATTAAATAACACTGCTTATCTATTGATAGATATTAAGGATTTCTTGCCAGTAATAATTACATTAAAAGCCACAAGATGCCAGCTTTAAACATCCAAATTCAGTGCTTTTATAGCTATATTCCAAGTGATTATAGATATTTTTAAGATATTTTTTAGATATATTTAGATATTTTTAAGGTATTTTATAGATGGACTTTTATAGGTATTTTATAGACATTTCAACTGAAAAATTCTAAATGTATAAATTCTAAATTTATAAAATTTCAAGTTCTAAAATTCTAAATTCAATGATCAAATTATCTCAAAAAGGAACCTTGAGCTGCTGTCCTTTTGGGTACCATTTGTCCTCAGGCTTCATTTTCCCGGTTTGGGATGCTGGAACATTCTGGAATGGTTCTTCATCAGCTGGTGGAGGATCTGGGACCTAAAAACCAGGAATGTTCATGGTCGCAGCAATAAAGGGGAAAAATCTTAAAATCTTGAGGAGAGAATAAGAAAAAAATTGTGGCCTATTGAAATTAAAATGAAAATTAAATTTTCCATGATGGGACGGATGGCAAGGAAATGGCTGAAGGAGCAAAAAGAAGCAAAACCCAATTAAAGGCAGGGATGATTCCTTCTACTTTTAAGAGGAATAAAAGAAAGGAAAATTGTGCAGCGCAGAAACTCTCAAATGTCTGAGCTGCTCCATTTCCATGGAGGAAATGCACCTAATAACAGAAAAGCAGCAAAAGCCATCCCTGGCCAGGCAATCACACACCCAGCGAGAGAGATTGCAGGAAAAGCTGGAAAAACACAATAATGGGGCTGAAAATAATGGGGGAGCTGCAGGAAAAAAATCTGGAATTCACAGAGCTGCCAAAACAAGGAGAGCTCCAATAACCACAGCAAGCTTTTATTTGGAGCAAGTTTCCTGAGTAAATTCCCTTTGTAAATATAGCAATAATTAATATTTTTCTTGAAATAAACTTTTTTTTAATCGTTGCACAAAGATGAGTAAATTCCCCTTGTAAATATAGCAATAATTGATTTTTTTTTCTTGAAATAAACTTTTTTTAATCTACAAAACTGCAGGAAATCCAATTTTTTGTCTCTATTTTTTGTCCCAAACCATCCTGCAGAGTATTTTAGTGGAAGTGTCACTGTGAGAGGAATCTCTGCTCCACCCCAGAGTGGTGCCACAGGAAAAGCTGGAAAAACACAATAATGGGGCTGAAAATAATGGGAATAAAGTCTGGAATAAACAGGAATAAAGTCTGGAATAAAGTCTGGAATACACAGAGCTGCCAAAACCAGCTCACAAACAAGGAGAGCTCCAATAACCACAGCAAGCTTTAATTTGGAGCAAGTTTTCTGAGTAAATTCCCTTTGTAAATATAGCAATAATTAATATTTTTCTTGAAATAAACTTTTTTTAATTGCTGCACAAAGGTGAGTAAATTCCCCTCTCCAATAACCACAGCAAGTTTTTATTTGGAGCAAGTTTCCTGAGTAAATTCCCCTTGTAAATATAGCAATAATTAATATTTTTCTTGAAATAAACTTTTTTTTAATCGCTGCACAAAGGTGAGTAAATTCCCCTCTCCAATAACCACAGCAAGTTTTTATTTGGAGCAAGTTTTCTGAGTAAATTCCCTTTGTAAATATAGCAGTAATTAAATTTTTCTTGAAATAAACTTTTTTTTAATCGCTGCACAAAGGTGAGTAAATTCACCTAGTAAATATAGCAATAATTGATTTTTTTCTTGAAATAAACTTTTTTTTAATCGCTGCACAAAGATGAGTAAATTCCCCTTGTAAATATAGCAATAATTGATTTTTTTTTCTTGAAATAAACTTTTTTTTAATCTACAAAACTGCAGGAAATCCAATTTTTTGTCTCTATTTTTTGTCCCAAACCATCCTGCAGAGTATTTTAGTGGAAGTGTCACTGTGAGAGGAATCTCTGCTCCACCCCAGAGTGGTGCCACAGGAAAAGCTGGAAAAACACAATAATGGGGCTGAAAATAATGGGAATAAAGTCTGGAATAAACAGGAATAAAGTCTGGAATAAAGTCTGGAATACACAGAGCTGCCAAAACCAGCTCACAAACAAGGAGAGCTCCAATAACCACAGCAAGCTTTAATTTGGAGCAAGTTTCCTGAGTAAATTCCCTTTGTAAATATAGCAATAATTAATATTTCTCTTGAAATAAACTTTTTTTAATCGCTGCACAAAGGTGAGTAAATTCCCCTCTCCAATAACCACAGCAAGTTTTTATTTGGAGCAAGTTTCCTGAGTAAATTCCCCTTGTAAATATAGCAATAATTAATATTTCTCTTGAAATAAACTTTTTTTTAATCGCTGCACAAAGATGAGTAAATTCCCCTCTCCAATAACCACAGCAAGTTTTTATTTGGAGCAAGTTTCCTGAGTAAATTCCCTTTGTAAATATAGCAATAATTAATATTTCTCTTGAAATAAACTTTTTTTAATCGCTGCACAAAGGTGAGTAAATTCCTCTCTCCAATAACCACAGCAAGTTTTTATTTGGAGCAAGTTTCCTGAGTAAATTCCCTTTGTAAATATAGCAATAATTAATTTTTCTTGAAATAAACTTTTTTTTAATCGTTGCACAAAGATGAGTAAATTCCCCTTGTAAATATAGCAATAATTGATTTTTTTTTCTTGAAATAAACTTTTTTTAATCTACAAAACTGCAGGAAATCCAATTTTTTGTCTCTATTTTTTGTCCCAAACCATCCTGCAGAGTATTTTAGTGGAAGTGTCACTGTGAGAGGAATCTCTGCTCCACCCCAGAGTGGTGCCACAGGAAAAGCTGGAAAAACACAATAATGGGGCTGAAAATAATGGGAATAAAGTCTGGAATAAACAGGAATAAAGTCTGGAATAAAGTCTGGAATACACAGAGCTGCCAAAACCAGCTCACAAACAAGGAGAGCTCCAATAACCACAGCAAGCTTTAATTTGGAGCAAGTTTCCTGAGTAAATTCCCCTTGTAAATATAGCAATAATTAATATTTTTCTTGAAATAAACTTTTTTTAATTGCTGCACAAAGGTGAGTAAATTCCCCTCTCCAATAACCACAGCAAGTTTTTATTTGGAGCAAGTTTCCTGAGTAAATTCCCCTTGTAAATATAGCAATAATTAATATTTCTCTTGAAATAAACTTTTTTTTAATCGCTGCACAAAGATGAGTAAATTCCCCTCTCCAATAACCACAGCAAGTTTTTATTTGGAGCAAGTTTCCTGAGTAAATTCCCTTTGTAAATATAGCAATAATTAAATTTTTATTGAAATAAACTTTTTTTTAATCGCTGCACAAAGATGAGTAAATTCCCCTTGTAAATATAGCAATAATTGATTTTTTTTTCTTGAAATAAACTTTTTTTAATCTACAAAACTGCAGGAAATCCAATTTTTCATCTCTATTTTTGGTCCCAAACCATCCTGCAGAGTATTTTAGTGGAAGTGTCACTGTGAGAGGAATCTCTGCTCCACCCCAGACTGATCCTACAGGAGAAGCGACAATGGGAAGATATTTATGACCAAAAAATAAAATACATTTATGAATTATTATATTATGAAAATCATGAATGGAAAAAAAATGTGGGAAGCTGAGTCTCTCATTTGGGGAAGAAGAGTCTCTCATTTGGGGGTAAGAGATTAAGGCAGAAGGAAAAGGTGGACAGGGTTTATTGCTGAGTTTATGGTCGATCTCATGGCTCCAAATTCAACGTAAATCCCTGGAAATAATTCACAAGAAAATTAAAAAATACCAGGGAGGTTTTGCTGAGCTGAGGACAGACAGAATAAAATGTTTTTGGTGGAACCAAGTGACTGAGTGCACGGATGGAGTGCTGGCCAGGTAAAACATACTTCTACATTATCTCTTTGAAAGAGGAACAGGACACAACCTCTGCCAGCATTTTTTTTTTTTTCCTTCTTTTTTTCCTTTTTTTTTTTTTTTTTGTTGTGAACCATTCTATTAATACCAATCAAATCGAGCAAATGATCAAATGAAATTGCATTTTGAGAATCATAAGCTGTGTAATGCCTATTCTGTTAAATTGAGGCCCATAATTGCTTCTCCACTGAAAAGATACAACAAAGGCAGCAATCATGGCATGTCATTATCCCAGACTGGCAAACCAGCCTTTGCAGGGAGGACTTCAAAGCCTTGAGCTGCTCCAATTGCATTTGGCTGCTATTGTTGGAGCCCAGGCAATCTTGATGAGGTGTTTACACCGAGGGAAGGCTCAGTGCACACACAGTCTGAGTGCCTTGCTCTAGAGCCATTAAAAAATTGTACATTATGTTCCTGGCTTTGAAGTGAGGGCCTTGGAGGCAGGAAAGCAACTGGGATTGAGCGCAGCTGAGCTGGGCTGGGCCACTGCTGCTCCTCTCAAAGAAAAAACTCATCATGGGCTGCTTTAGGAGTATAAAATGCTATATGAATTCGTAAATGTACAGATCAGCATGGATTTATGGCTTTGGAAATCTGTAATCTGTAAATGTAAATCTTGCACGAGGCTGGAAGTGTTTTAACTCAGTTGTGCCCTCAAAGCAAACACCATTTCATTGCCACAACGCCAGCAGTGAGCAGATCAATAAATTCAGCTTCAAACCCCGTCCATATTCCAGAATTATTAGTTTAGGAAGCACAACTGGATTGCTGACATCTGGCTCATCTGTTTCCTCACACACTTGTTGTCTTTGCCTTTTGGACAGAGTTTTCCAGGTGGGGTGACCAAAGTTGCCACCATGTCCCCTCAGGGCCTTTTTCACCCCTCCCAACAAGTCTGCACCATGGATATCTGCTCAGGAATCAGTAAATGAACTGCCAATTAACGGTAAATTAATCAGTAACTTCTGCAGGGCCTCAGGACCTTTTTCTAGAGCCATTCAAAAATTGTACATTATGTTCCTGGCTTTGAAGTGAGGGCCTTGGAGGCAGGAAAGCAACTGGGATTGAGCGCAGCTGAGCTGGGCTGGGCCACTGCTGCTCCTCTCAAAGAAACTCATCATGGGCTGCTTTAGGAATCAGAAAAGAACTTGATGCAGTATAAAATGGTATACGAATTAGTAAATGTACAGATCGGCACAGGCTTGTGGTGTGCTTTGGGTAATCTGTAAATGTAAATCTTGCACGAGGCTGGAAGTGTTTTAACTCAGTTGTGCCCTCAAAGCAAACACCATTTCATTGCCACAACGCCAGCAGTGAGCAGATCAATAAATTCAGCTTCAATCCCCTGCAAACCCCAAAATAATCAGTTTAGGCAGCACAGCTGGATTGCTGACATCTGGCTCATCCGTTCCTTGGTGGCTTTGCGCTTTTGGACAGAGTTTTCCAGGTGGGGTGACCAAAGTTGCCACCATGTCCCCTCAGGGCCTTTTTCACCCCTCCCAACAAGACTGAGCCATGGATATCTGCTCCGGAATCAGTAAATGAACTGCCAATTAACAATAAATTAATCAGTAATTTCTGCCTGTCCCGCAGCAGATCCAGAGGTGGCTGCCAGCAGGTGCTGATGCCACTCATGGAATCACAAATTATGGAATGCTTGTGTGGGAGGGACAGTAAATTAATTAATTAACAGTAAATTAATCAGCAATTTCTGCCTGTCCTGCAGCAGATCCAGCGTTGGCTGCCAGCAGGTGCTGATGCCACTCATGGAATCACAAATTATGGAATGTTTTGGTGGGAAGGGACCTCAAATCCCATCCTGTCCCATGCGCAGGGAAACTTTCCACCAGCCCAGGCTGCTCCAAGCCCTGTCCTGGAACATTTCCAGGGATGGGAATTCCACAATTTCCCTGTAACTTGTCAAGGTCATGAAGAAACTTTCCTACACCCCTTGTGCCTGCTGTGTCACCTCTCTTTTGTCCACTCCACCAAGATAATCTTATCTCACCGCCCTTATTTTAACTGATTCCTTTGCCTATTCCATATTTTTAAACAGTGCACAATGAAGTCCCGATCCCTGGCTCCAACACTTCGGAAAGATTTCCAGAATTCCCTGAATAGCAAACATAATCACATCAACACAGCTCTAATTAGCATCCATCCACACTCATTATTTTTACCATCATCCAAATTAGAAGTGAAAAAAAACCAAGTGCTCTTAATAGATCTACTAGAGAAAAAAATCCTGTCCATCATTCCTGCCAGTGGAACGAAGGCAGAAAATTCCTTCTGATGTTGTGTCAACTCTTCATTAGCCTTGGCAGAGGTGTCACCTGGAGCTCAATGTCCCTGCAGCTCCCCAAGGTGACAATTTTCTGTGTGGAGTCATTCAGTGACCCCCCCAATTCCCATTATGCATAATAAATAGCAAGGAAAAGCAATGAACTCGTTTCTAATGGTTCATTAGGAAGTGTAATTACATTTCCTCTTGAAGCTCGCCACAAGGTGGCTGAGACTGTGCAAAGCCAGAACTTCCAGATTGAATCAGTCAGAACTTCCAAATTGAGCAAAGTCAGAACTTCAGAATGTGCAAAGTCAGAATTTCCAGACTGTGCAAAGTCAGAATTTCCACCATGTCAATCAGTCAGAATTTCTTGTCACTAATAACTACTTTAAAAGCCAAAAGATGACAGCTTTAAACATCCAAATGTGGTGCTTTTATAGATAGATTTCATCTGAAAAATTCTATATTTATAAAATGTAAAATTCTAAATTCAATTATGAAATTCTCTGAAAAAGAAAGTCAGAACTTCCAGACTGTCCATGGTCAGAACTTCCAGACTGTGTTAAGTCAGAATTTCTTGTCACTAATAATCACTTTAAAAGCCACAAGATGACAGCTTTAAACATCCAAATGTGGTGCTTTTATAGATAGATTTCATCTGAAAAATTCTAGATTTATAAAATTTAAAATTCTAAAATTATAAATTCAAGTAATTAATTTTCTAGAAAGGGAAGTCAGAACTTCCAGACTGTGCACAGTCAGAACTTCCCAAATGTGCATGGCCAGAACTTCCAGAATGTGTAAAGTCAGAACTTCTTGTCACTAATAATCACTTTAAAAGCCACAAGATGACAGCTTTAAACATCCAAATTCAGTGCTTTTATAGATATTTGTCACCTGAAAAATGCTAAATGTATAAATTTAGAGAATTTCTTCATTTACCCACCTGCCCTTGAAGAACTTGCTGCTTTTTATGGTGCAGCTCAAGGTAGGAATTGATCCTCTCTGACTGTCCCAAAGTCTGTTTGTTCTTTTTCACAAAGTTTTTTTTTGCTCTTTGGGGTGGATCCTGTTGGTTCTGAGGAGGAAAAGCGTGGCCAGGATTATTTTTGGAATGAAATCCATCTGCAGGTTCCTCCCTTTTGGCTTGTGGCCCATCAGCTTTGGTGCTGGCCACGTTTGCTCCATAAAATGTGAATAATTCTGGATCAATCTCTGGGAGAGAATCCTGGCTCTGGTGATTGTCCTCTGAGGAGCCATCAGAGTGGAGATAAAATGAATCCACTGAAAAGTCCTCACTGCTTCCTCCAAAAATCTGGGGTGCCTTCTCTGCCTCAAAAAAATCTCCTTTTTTTGCATTCTTCCAATGAGGATTGTACCTCAGGCTGGAATGTTTGTCCACAGGCTGTTGATTCCTAATTAAAAAAAAAAAAAAAAACAAAAACCAAATTATTTCTGTATAAATTGTATAAATTCTGTATTATTTCAGTGCAAACTCTGTATTATTTCAGTGTGCAAACTGATGTCTTGTTGTGGCCAAATGAATTATTTCAGTAATTCATCAGAATTTTATCAAAGATTTTTGGTGGAAAATTTAGGCAGGAATTCCTCTCCCTTTTTAATTCCCATCATCAGTGAATGATAAATTCTAATGCTCAGATCACAGTGGGATACAATCATTATCCTAAATTTGGCATAGAAATTTTTAAATTCTAGCAGAATCAGCTAAAAGGTGAAAGGATAAATTGCATTGTTCTGTTGTCTCCTTAAACATGACACAGTCTACAAAAGGCAATTTGTTTTTTTCCTTCTCCAAAGGCTCTGCTGAGTGAAATAAAAGTGAAACTCCTGGTAAAAATCAGATTTCAAGTGTCCTTTTGAGACTGTCCAAACAAGCTCTGTGTTCTTATTTTCTCTCCTCATTCCTGTGATTATAAAACTGTTCCTTGGATTATAAAACTCCTTCTAGAAAAGATTTAAATCATTTTTTATTAAAAACAGGCAGTGATAAGAGTAGAAAAAGATAAATGGAGATTCTGTGTTTTTGGCAATTTTTTAACAAGTGGCCAAATGATTGCTTTGAGATACATTTGTCATAAAGCAAAGGCAGATACTCTGCTTTAAAAAATCCCCAATTGAGCCAATTTCTGACTGAAATCTGATCCAATTTCTGCTTGAAAATCGGATCCAATGGCAGGAAAAGCAACTGCAGGAGTCAAATCCATCCAAACAGGATGCCAGGAGCTGGGCAGGTGGAAGGAATGGGGGAGAAAAAAGCTTTTAAAACAATTTTTTCTTCCTCGGACAGCCCTGGAGACATTTACAGGCACTGAAACCTGGTTGGTTCCTATTAAAGAAATCTGCTGGATCCCCCAACCTGTGGCCTTGTTAATAATATTTTAAAAAATAAATAATTTCTTCATCCTTTCTCAATGAGCTACATGAATCTTCTTGTATTTCTATTTATTTTTACACAATTTTTTCTTCCCTGGACCTGCAGCACAGCCCCGGGGATGCCACGGAAACCTGGTTGATTCTTCAGCTCCTGTTACAGAAATCTGCTGGATTCCTCAACCTTTGGGCTTATTAATGATATTTAAAAAATTAAATAATTTATTATTCGTTTCTCAACCAGCTACATGCCTCTGCTTATATTTCTATTTATTTTTAACACAATTTTTTCTTCCCTGAACCTGCAGCAAAGCCCTGGGCACATTTACAGCCACTGAAACCTGGTTGGTTCCTCAGTCCTATTACAGAAATCTGCTGGATTCCCCAACCTGTGGCCTTGTTAATGATATTAAAAAAATTAAATAATTTATTAATCCTTTCTCAATGATTTACATGCCTCTGCCTATATTTCTATTTATTTGGAACACAATTTTTTTATTTCCTGGACCTGCAGCACAGCCCTGGGCACATTTACAGCCACTGAAACCTGGTTGGTTCTTCAGCTCCTGTTACAGATTCCCCAACATGTGGGCTTATTCTTGATATTTTAAAAAATGAAATCATTTATTCATCCTTGCATTTTCCTATATTTCTATTTATTTTTACACAATTTTTTCTTCCCTGGACCTGCAGAACAGCCCTGGGGATGCCACTGAAACCTGGTCGATTCCTATTAAAGAAATCTGCTGGATTCCCCAACCTGTGGCCTTGTTAATGATATTAAAAAAAAAAAAAAATACATTATTCATCCTTCTCAATGACCTACATGAATCTTCCTATATTTCTATTTATTTTTACACAATTATTTCTTCTCTGGACCTGCAGCACAGCCCTGGGGATGTTTACAGCCACTGAAACCTGGTTGATTCCTCAGCTCCTGTTCAAGAAATCTGCTGGGTTCCCCAGCCTGTGGCCTTGTTAATGATATTTAAAAAAATGAAATCATTTATTCATCCTTTCTCAATGATTTACATGCCTCTGCCTATATTTCTATTTATTTGGAACACAATTTTTTATTTCCTGGACCTGCAGCACAGCCCTGGGCACATTTACAGCCACTGAAACCTGGTTGGTTCTTCAGCTCCTGTTACAGATTCCCCAACATGTGGGCTTATTCTTGATATTTTAAAAAATTAAATCATTTATTCATCCTTTCTCGATGAGCTACATGCCTCTGCCTATATTTCCATTTATTTTTAACAATTTTTTCTTCCCTGGACCTGCAGGACAACCCTGGGGATGCCACTGAAACCTGGTCGATTCCTATTAAAGAAATCTGCTGGGTTCCTCAACCTGTGGCCTTGTTAATGATATTAAAAAATAAATAAATAAATAATTTATTCATCCTTTATCAATGAGTTACATGGCTCTACCTATATTTCCATATATTTTTAACACAGTTTTTCCATCTCTGGACCTGCAGCACAGCCCTGGGCACATTTACAGCCACTGAAACCTGGCTGATTCTTCAGCTCCTGTTACAGATTCCCCAACATGTGGGCTTATTAATGATATTTGAAAAAATTGAATAATTTCTTAATCCTTTCTCAATCAGCTACATGTCTCTGCCTATATTTCTATTTATTTTCAACATTTTTTTTTCTTCCCTAGACCTGCAGCACAGCCCTGGGGACGCTGCTGAAACCCGGTTGATTCCTATTAAAGAAATCTGCTGGGTTCCTCAACCTGTGGCCTTGTTAATGATATTAATAAATAAATAAATAAATTATTTATTCATCCTTTATCAATGAGTTACATGGCTCTACCTATATTTCCATATATTTTTAACACAGTTTTTCCATCTCTGGACCTGCAGCACAGCCCTGGGCACATTTACAGCCACTGAAACCTGGCTGATTCTTCAGCTCCTGTTACAGAAATCTGCTGTATTCCTCAACCTGTGGTCTTGTTAATGAAATAAAAAACAATTAAATCATTTATTCATCCTTTCATGCCTCTGCCTATATTTCAAGTGGCTCCAAATAACAAAATAATCAGTTTTTCTTTGCTTTCCAGGTGGGCATGGCTGCCACGGTCTCCTGGAGCTGATTTCCACCAGGGAAAATCTCATTATTCCCATCTGCAGGTAAACAGCACGAGGTGAGGCTGCTCTGAAGCGAGTCCAGAAACACGTGAGCTAATTGCAATGATTGAAATGGCACAGGATAATGCTAAAGAGCCCCTTTGTGCTGAAATGTGTGCACAGAACCCGACCGTGGGGCTCAGCCCGGGTCACCAAAATGAGTGTGAAGAGCTCCTTCATCCCTCATCACGGGCAGACAAAAAGGGCACCTTTTATTGCTCCTGGGGAGCTTGGACGGACCCTGTGCTGCTCAACAAAAGTGTGGTGAGCACACAACAGCTGCAGCATTTCCTCTTCAAATTCCCAGCTTGGTAATGGATGTAGAGAGGGGGTTTCATGTGCATGTGCTGTGATATTTGCTCTGCTTAATGGACTGCACTGGAGTGCTTACTGGGCTGAGTTCAAACAAAATAAAATCAAATTTCCATTTAATGAAGAGCCTCACATTCAGCACAGTATTCGGTCCAAAAAAATTACTAAAAATTAGAGCGTGTTTCTAGTACAATTAACATCATTTGCACTCACAATAAAATATTCAATAACTGGCCATTTTGCTTGTTGAGGAGGTGAATAAAAGCATGCTATTAATCATTTAGCCTTCATTTGTTTGTCATTTCATTTTACGTAGACTATTAAATTGAAACTGCACGTTGTTATTAGTTGGGGTTTAATGTAATCCCTTCAAACTCAAGAATTATTCCCAATTTATCCAGGGTCAAACCTTCCGTGCATATGACAGGATATTCAATTTTATTTTATGCACCCAGTTAATGCCTTCTGAAGGATGTTTCAATGCGGCCTTGAGGAACAACAAGAGGACAGTCTCAAGCTGCGCCGAGGGAGATACAGGCTAGAATTAAGGAGGAAGTTTTTCACAGAAAGAGTGGTCAAATCCTGGAATCATCTGCCCGGGGAGGTGGTAGACTATTGAAGTTGTTAGCGTTCAAAAACACATAATCACGGGGGATTATATGCGGTGCTTTTTATTAAGAGCTCTGGGAATCGGGGTGTATTCAACCCAAATCTGACTCCCACCATACATCCCAAATGATCATGGTTTATACCCTATCGTTACATAACTTTCATGTTAAGTATTAAACGTATATTGTTCTATTGCATCCATAAATTTAGCCCCTCTCTGAATTTCCAACCTAGTTTCTCACTATTCTTCTTATGGTTATATAATAATTACATTTAATTACTAAACAATCATCACATCTAACAATTATAGAATTTATCATACTGCTTACGCAGGTGCAGTTGATCTGGGAAAGCACAAAGCCCAACGTTTTAGATTCTATCTTTAACTTTTTCCAAGGTTCCACTGTCAAAGTGAAGGGAGACGACCATCCGATTGATGAGCATCGAACTCCGATGCATTGATTCAATCAGTCACTTTTTATAACCGTGTTAATTAAGTTCATGCATATTGCAAAATCCGAGCTCACCATAGGTTACAGATTAAACACTAACCCCTCCTTTTGTTTTCAATACCTGTGGTTTGTTTACTGAAACCAAGATTTATGTTCTCACCCTGATATAAGTGGTTCTCAAAACCTCCATGTCTGTTCCCAAAACAGCCAAAGATAGAATGCTTACCTGTGATGAGAAAACTGCCCGAGAACCCTGCTGTTTAGAAAAATGTGCCTGAGAACCTAGTTATTTACAGAAACAGGCTTGGGAAACTGCTGCTTACAGCTACCCTTTACTTTTCCATCAGCTGTATATTTTCATGGCCTCTTTCTTTAAGCCATGTTTGAACCAAGCTCTCCACAGTAGAGTCACCATCCCTCGAAGAGTTTAAAAAAAGACTGGATGTGGCACTTGGTGCCATGATCTAGCCGAGCTGTTAGAACATGGGTTGGACTCGAGGATTTTTGTCGCAGACATTTTTTCATAGAAATCCTTTCTTTCAGATTTCTGCATCTTCCGAGAAGCAAAGATGTTGCCCCGGTTTTTTGAGATTTTCTAAGCCTTCTGATGTTGACATTCTTGTAGTGAACTTTCTCACACACTTTCTGTAAATAACTCATTGTTTTGCATTCCTTTATGGAGGAGGAGAGAGTTGATGGACTGTTGGTTTGACCTGTGGCATTGCAGAGGTGTCACTGTCACCTTGCAATCCACTGTCACTTTTGTAAAACTATAAATATTGGAGTCAGAGAATAAATAAACCTTCCCTTTTTTCCTTCACCTTGAGAGAGGTGGTGTGCTTGTGTTCTTTGGTGTCCGTCAGCGACACAAAGACCCCAGAAAAGAATGTAAACAATTATCAGCTGCTGTAGAATGCAATAAGGTGCACCTGTGATTAGTTCATGTTCCCATGTTTATAATTAAGAGCAAGCTAAAGACAGAGTCCCTAGACACAACTTTGTTGTAGATTCTTTCTTTCTATTCTATTCTTAGCTTAGCAAGCATCTGCAACTTCTCTCTTTATTCTATTTAGTATAGTTATAATGTATTATATATCATATATCAATAAATCCAGCCTTCTAATCAAGAAACAAGATTCTCGTCTCTCTCTCACCTCAGGTCGCTGTAATAATCTCAAAGGTCTCTTCCAGCCTAGAATTTCTGTGATTCTGTGCGCATCAGATTAAAAACGCCAGAACTATTTCGCCCCGCTCACGTTTTGCGCCTTACCTCCCACAAATCTTTGCTTTTCTTGCGTCGTGCTCGGCTCCTTCCTCCGCAGAGCTCATCTCCTCCGGGCTGTCCCCATGGGCGCTGTCCCCCCGCGGGGTGTCCCCACCCCGGTGCCCTGCCAGCCCCTGGTTCCAGCTCTGCCGGAGCTGCCTCTGCCTCTCCTCAGAGCCCGAATCCTGGCAATCCTCAGCGCTGGAGGCAGAGCTGCTGCCCCGTGCCCAGCTGGCAGCCTGGAACACGGGGGGCACCAGGGTTTTTGGGGGCACCTGGATGCTGCCGGCGGGGTGCGTGAGCGGGGAAGGGACTGGAAGGGATCTCATGGCGGGAGGGTTCATCCCCGGCCTGGCGGAGGATCGCGGCAGCCCTGCGGAAAATATTTCAATGACACTTAAAAACTGCGTTTGGTTTGGAGAGCGCATAAAGCGTTTGATAATATTTAAAAGATATTTAAATAATGTTTAAATAATACTTAAGAGCTGCACTTTGTTTGCAGAACACGTAGAACATCCTAATAGTATTTAGAAACTGCATTTTGTTTGGAGAACACGTAGAACATTCTAATAGTATCTAAAAACTGAATTTTGTTTGGAGAACATGTAGAACATTCTAATAGTATTTAAAAACTGAATTTTGTTTGGAGAACACGTAGAACATTCTAATAGTATTTAAAAACTGCATTTTGTTTGGAGAACACATAAAATGCATTTCAACAATACTTAAAACTGCATTTTGTTTGGAGAACACATAAAGCATGTTAATAGTATTTAAATAATATTTAAGAACTGCATTTTGTTTGGAGAACACATAAAGCAGGTTAATAATATTTAAATAATATTTAAATAATATTTAAAAACTGCATTTTGTTTGGAGAACACATACAACATCCTAATAGTATTTAGAAACTGCATTTTGTTTGGAGAACACATAAAGCATGTTAATAGTATTTAAATAATATTTAAAAATATTTAAGAACTGCATTTTGTTTGGAGAACACATAAAACATTTGATAATATTTAAATAATATTTAAAAAATATTTAAGAACTGCATTTTGTTTGGAGAACACTTGAAATGCATTTCAACAATACTTAAAAACTGCATTTTGCTTGGAGAACACATAGAACATTCTAATAGTATTTAAAAACTGAATTTTGTTTGGAGAACACGTAGAACATTCTAATAGTATCTAAAAACTGAATTTTGTTTGGAGAACACATAGAACATCCTAATAGTATTTAAAAACTGCATTTTGCTTGGAGAACACATAAAGCATGTTAATAGTATTTAAATAATATTTAAGAACTGCATTTTGTTTGGAGAACACATAAAGCATGTTAATAGTATTTAAATAATATTTAAAAACTGCATTTTGTTTGGAGAACACATAAAGCATGTTAATAGTATTTAAATAATATTTAAGAACTGCATTTTGTTTGGAGAACACATAAAATGCATTTCAACAATACTTAAAAACTGCATTTTGTTTGGAGAACACATAGAACATTCTAATAGTATTTAAAAACTGCATTTTGTTTGGAGAATACAGAAGACATTTAATAATATTTAAATAATATTTAGATAATATTTGAACATATTTAATAATATTTAAAAGCTGCATTTTCTTTTGGAGAACCCATAAAACATTTTAATAATATTCAGAAGCTGCATTTGGCTGCTACCATTGGCTTGGGCTCAGAATTTGACCTCCTATTGTTGAAACAATTCTCTGCTCTCATCTGATTTTCCTTTATTCCCACTGATTTTCCTTTAAGCAATAATGTCAAGACCTCAGAGAATTTACTGCTACGAAATCTCAACTGTTGGCGGTAATATTAATAAATAATGCAAAACCAGCTTGTGGCAAAGAAAATTAAACCGAGGCAAAGCATCTGCTAATTCTGAGAGTGAAAATGAATTTTGTTTGTTCTCCATGCAACTTTAGACGCTCTGGCCAAGTAAAAGCAGCAGGAGGTGGCACAGGGAGCACAGGGAGAACAGGAGCTGGGTGTAAACGGGATGAGAATTTCTTTACACTCAGCTGAAGCGCTCAGGAGTTGTTTGCACTTCCAGATATTCCCCAGGTGAGGTGGGAGAAGGAAAAGGAGCGGTCAGTGCTGGGATTTCTGGGCTGAATTTTCAGTGCTGAGATTTCTGGGCTGAGATTTCTGTGCTTTCTGTGCTGAGATTTCTGTGCTGAGAATTCTGTGCTGAATTTTCAGTGCTGAGCTTTCTGTGCTGAATTTTCAGTGCTAAGATTTCTGGGCTGAGATTTCTGTGTTGAGATTCCTGTGCTGAGATTCCTGTGCTGAATTTTCAGTGCTGAGATTTCTGTGCTTTCTGTGCTGAGATTTCTGGGCTGAGATTTCTGTGCTGGGATTTCTGTGCTGAGATTCCTCTACTAAGATTTCTGTGCTGAGATTTCTGTACTAAGATTTCTATGCTGAGATTTCTGTGCTGAGATTTCTGTGCTGAGATTTCTGTGCTGAGATTCCTGTGCTGAGATTCCTGTGCTGAATTTTCAGTGCTGAGATTTCTGTGCTTTCTGTGCTGAGAATTCTGTGCTGAGATTTCTGTGCTGAGATTTCTGTGCTGAATTTTCAGTGCTGAGATTTCTGTGCTGAGATTTCTGTGCTTTCTGTGTTGAGAATTCTGTGCTGAGATTTCTGTGCTGAGATTTCTGCGCTGGGATTTCTGTGCTGAGATTCCTGTACTAAGATTTCTATGCTGAGATTTCTGTACTAAGATTTCTGTGCTGAGATTTCTGCGCTGAATTTTCAGTGCTGAGATTTCTGTGCTGAATTTTCAGTGCTGAGATTTCTGTGCTGAGATTTCTGTGCTGAGATTTCTGCGCTGAATTTTCAGTGCTGAGATTTCTGCGCTGAATTTTCAGTGCTGAGATTTCTGTGCTTTCTGTGCTGAGAATTCTGTGCTGAGATTTCTGCGCTGAGATTTCTGTGCTGAGATTTCTGCACTGAATTTTCAGTGCTGAGATTTCTGTGCTGAGATTTCAGTGCTGAGCTGTGCACCAGTGCCAGCACACCTGGCACCAGATGTGCACAGGTAGTGTCACCTCAGTCCCTGGGGATAAAGAGTTTTGGATATTTTACCCTGAGATCGCCCTGCAGGCAGCCCTGACACCCGCACTGTCCCCTGTGTCCCCTGCTCCCACCAGGGCAGCCCCTGGGGCAGGGAATGGGGAATCTCCTGGCCTGGAGCAGGAGGAAAGCCACTGTGTCCCCAAGGCCTCCCCTGTCCCCAGCTCCTGTCCCTGCCTCCTCTCAGCCCCAGTCCCCTCTCCTGTGCCCCTTCTGTCATGTCCCTCACCAGTCCTGTCCCCTGTCCCCAGTGTCCTCACCCACTCCCAACCCCACATTCCCTGTCCCTGATCTCCTGTCCTGATCTCCCGTCCCCATCTCCTCTCTCCTGTCCCCTGTCCATTGTCCCAGTTCCCTGTCCCCTTTTCCTCACCCTCTGTCCCTGTTCCCATGTCCTCTGTCCCAGTCCCCTTCCTCCCTGTCCCCTGTCCTTGGTCCTGTCATCCCCTGTCCCCTCTTCCATGTCCCTTACCTGGCCTGCTGTCCCTGATCCTGCCTCCCTGTCCCCTCACCACTGTCCCCCGTTCCCTGGTGCCCTGTCCTGTGTCCCGTGTCCCGTGTCCCTGTCCTCCGTCCCCTCTCCTGTGTCCCGTGTCCCTGTCCCTCTCACCCTCTCTGCTCCTGTGTCCCTCTCTCCTATTCTGTGTTTCTGTCCCTGTCCCGTGTCCCTGTCACTGCTGCTCCCATGTCCCTGTCCTGTGTCCCTGTCCCTGTCACCCTCTCCAATGTCCCTGTCCCATGTCCGTGTCCCTCTCTCCTATTCCATGCTCCCGTCCCTCTCCCATGTCCCTGTCCCTGTCCCATTCCCACATCCCTGTCCCTGTCCCTGTCCCATTCCCACATCCTTGTCCCTCTCACCGCTGTTCCAGCCCATTCCCGTGTCCCGCGTCCCTGTCCCTATCCCGTGTCCCTGTCCCGTGTCCCTGTCCCGTGTCCCTGTCCCTCTCACCGCCGTTCCCGTGTCCCTGTCCCATGTCCCTGTCCCGTGTCCCTGTCCTGTGTCCCGTGTCCCTGTCCCTGTCACCGCCGTTCCCGTGTCCCTGTCCCTGTCCCGTGTCCCTGTCCCGTGTCCCTGTCCCTGTCACCGCCGTTCCCGTGTCCCTGTCCCGTGTCCCTGTCCCTGTCCCGTGTCCCTGTCCCTGTCACCGCCGTTCCCGTGTCCCTGTCCCGTGTCCCTGTCCCTGTCCCGTGTCCCGGTCCCTCTCACCGCCGTTCCCGTGTCCCTGTCCCGTGTCCCTGTCCCTGTCCCGTGTCCCTGTCCCTGTCCCGTGTCCCTGTCCCTCTCACCGCCGTTCCCGTGTCCCTGTCCCTGTCCCTGTCCCGCCGTGCCGGGCCCGTTCCGGGCCGTGCCGCGCTGTCCCCGTTGCCACGGCAACCCCGGGGACGCCGGCCGCACCCACTGGGGCGGGGGGAGCGCGGATCCCCCCCTGCCGCGGGCGCGGTGGTAGCGGCCGGGAGCAGCCGCGTTCCGCTGAAGATTGGAATTATTGTTTCCATCGGAAAGTGGAATTATTTGTGTTGGAAAACGGAATTATTTCCCTTGAAACATGGAATGATTTCCATTGGAAACTGCAATTATTTCCATTGAAACATGGAGTTATTTCCATTGGAAAACGGAATTATTTCCATGGGGAAACAGAAGTATTTCCATTGAAACATGGAATTACTTCCACTGAAAAATGGAGTTATTTCCATTGGAAACTGCAATTATTTCCATTGAAACATGGAATTACTTCCACTGAAAAATGGAGTTATTTCCATTGGAAACTGCAATTATTTCCATTGAAACACAGAAGTATTTCCACTGAAACATGGAATTACTATTTCCACTGAGAAATGGAATTATTTCCACTGAAACATGGAAATATTTCTGTGATTCTGACAAAAACCAGTGTAATTCACATTTAAATAAAAATCACCATTCTGTGATTGTGCAAATGACAAAAATCATTGTAATTCGCACTTAAATAAATCAATATTCTGGGATTCTGCAAATGGCAAAAATGGTAATTCACACTTAAATGTAAATCGCTATTCTGTGATTCTGTGTGAAAAACACTTTTTTCATATTCTGCAAATGACAAAAATCATTGCAATTCACATTTAAATAAATCAATATTCCGTGATTCTGCAATTGGCAAAAATCGCTGTAATTCACATTTAAATGTAAATCACCATTCTGTGACGGTGCAAATGACAAAAATCATTGTAATTCACATTTAAATGCGAATCACTGTTCTGTGATTCTTTGCAAATGGCAAAAATCATTGTAATTCACACCTAAATAAATAAATCAATATTCTGGGATTCTGCAAATGGCAAAAATGGTTGTAATTCACACCTAAATAAATAAATAAATATTCTGGGATTCTGCAAATGGCAAAAATGGTTGTAATTCATACTTCCTTTATTTTAGGGATTGACTTTTACCCTCCTGGAGCAGGAAGGGCTCCTGGAAAGCCCTGGAGGAGCCCCAGCTCTTCTGCTGCCCCATTTGAGCCGTGCCATGGGGACACCCCTTCACAGAGCCATCAAACCATCCAATCATTTGGGTCAATTTCTGTTGTTTTTCTTTAATTTTTAACCCTTTACCCATCAGGCCACTTGGGGCAGTCCCATGGGGAACACCCCTTCACAGAACCATCAAACCATCGAATCATTTGGGTCAATTTCTGTTGTTTTTGTTTTTTTTTTTTAATTTTTAACCCTTTACCCATCAGGCCACTTGGGGCAGTCCCATGGGGAACATCCCCTTCACAGAACCATCAAACCATCGAATCATTTGGGTCAATTTCTGTTGTTTTTTTAATTTTTTTTTATTTTTAACCCTTTACCCATCAGGCCGCTTCCCAGCTTGGTTAAACCCAGCTGCAAGTCCGGGTTTGGGGTCCCATGGAGAAAAGAGAAAAGTCACAGCGGGTTTGTAGCACCTGTGCTCACAGAGGAGGTGACAAAATCAATCATAAATATCTTGATTTGGGTCTGGGTGTCCTCTCAGGGCGCTGAGGGTGCTGAGCTGATGGTGGCTGAGGTTCCTGATGTGCTCTGAAGGTCCCAGGTGACCCAGGCCAGGTTTCCAGGAGCACCTGAGGTGCTGAGCTGTTGGTGGCACATGCTCCTGATGTGCTCTGAAGGTCCCAGGTGACCCAGGCCAGGTTTCCAGGAGCACCTGAGGTGCTGAGCTGATGGTGGCTGAGGTTCCTGATGTGCTCTGAAGGTTCCAGGTGACTCAGGCCAGGTTTCCTGAGGTGCTGAGCTGTTCATGGCAGAGCTTTGTGAAATGCCCTGAAGGTCCCAGGTGACCCAGGCCAGGTTTCCAGGAGCTCCAGCCCCACCTCCCTGCCCGGCTCAGTGACAGCTTTGGGGACACAGAGAGAAAAGAAAAGTCACAGCGGGTTTGTATCACCATTGGTCACAGGGGAGGTGACAAAATCAATCATAAATATCCTAATTTGGGTCTGGGTGTCCTCTCAGGGCGCTGAGGGTGCTGAGCTGATGGTGGCTGAGGTTCCTGATGTGCTCTGAAGGTTCCAGGTGACCCAGGCCAGGTTTCCAGGAGCACCTGAGGTGCTGAGCTGATGGTGGCAGAGGTTCCTGATGTGCTCTGAAGGTCCCAGGTGACCCAGGCCAGGTTTCCTGGTTTGGAGTCCCAGGGAGGAAAGAAAAGTCACAGCAGGTTTGTATCACCTGTGGTCACAGAGGAGGTGACAAAATCAACAATAAATGTCCTAATTTGGGTCTGGGTGTCCTCTCAGGGCGCTGAGGGTGCTGAGCTGATGGTGGCACAGGTTCATGACATGTTCTGAAGGTTCCAGATGACTCAGGCCAGGTTTCCTGGTTTGGAGTCCCAGGGAGAAAAGTCACAGCGGGTTTGTAGCACCGGTGGTCACAGAGGTGACAAAATCAACAATAAATGTCCTAATTTGGGTCTGGGTGTCCTCCCAGGGCACTGAGGGTGCTGAGCTGATGGTGGCAGAGGTTCTTGCCATGTTCTGAAGGTTCCAGGTGACCCAGGCCAGGAGCACCTGAGGTGCTGAGCTGCTCATGGCAGGGGTTCATGACCTGTTCTGAAGGTCCCAGGTGACCCAGGTTTGGGGTCCCAGGAACACCTGAGGTGCTGAGGTGTTCAAGACAGAGGTTCCTGAAATGCTCTGAAGGTCCCAGGTGACTCAGGTTTGGGGTCTCAGGAGCACCTGAGGTGCTGAGCTGTTGGTGGCAGATGCTCCTGATGTGCTCTGAAGGTTCCAGGTGACCCAGGCCAGGTTTCCAGGAGCACCTGAGGTGCTGAGCTGATGGTGGCTGAGGTTCCTGATGTGCTCTGAAGGTTCCAGGTGACTCAGGCCAGGTTTCCTGAGGTGCTGAGCTGTTCATGGCAGAGCTTTGTGAAATGCCCTGAAGGTCCCAGGTGACCCAGGCCAGGTTTCCAGGAGCTCCAGCCCCACCTCCCTGCCCGGCTCAGTGACAGCTTTGGGGACACAGAGAGAAAAGAAAAGTCACAGCGGGTTTGTATCACCATTGGTCACAGGGGAGGTGACAAAATCAATCATAAATATCCTAATTTGGGTCTGGGTGTCCTCTCAGGGCGCTGAGGGTGCTGAGCTGATGGTGGCTGAGGTTCCTGATGTGCTCTGAAGGTCCCAGGTGACCCAGGCCAGGTTTCCTGGTTTGGAGTCCCAGGGAGGAAAGAAAAGTCACAGCAGGTTTGTATCACCTGTGGTCACAGAGGAGGTGACAAAATCAACAATAAATGTCCTAATTTGGGTCTGGGTGTCCTCTCAGGGCGCTGAGGGTGCTGAGCTGATGGTGGCACAGGTTCATGACATGTTCTGAAGGTTCCAGGAGTCCCAGGGAGAAAAGTCACAGCGGGTTTGTAGCACCTGTGGTCACAGAAGAGGTGACAAAATCAACAATAAATGTCCTAATTTGGGTCTGGGTGTCCTGCCAGGGCACTGAAGGTGATGAGCTGATGGTGGCAGAGGTTCATGACGTGTTCTGAAGGTCCCAGGTGACCCAGGCCACGTTTCCAGGAGCTCCAGCCCCACCACCCTGCCCTGCTGGGTGACAGCTTTGGGGACACAGGGAGAAAAGAAAAGTCACAGCAGGTTTGTATCACCTGTGGTCACAGGGGAGGTGACAAAATCAACAATAAATGTCCTAATTTGGGTCTGGGTGTCCTCTCAGGGCGCCGATTGCTGCTGGGGGTGCTGAGCTGATGGTGGCAGAGGTTCCTGATGCGCTCTGAAGGTCCCAGGTGACCCAGGCCAGGTTTGCAGGACAAAAGCACCCCCAGATGGAGCTCCCTGTCCCTCCTGCTCCTTCAAACCAGGATCCCTGAAAACTTTAACATAAATATCAGGAAATTGCAGTTTCCTGCGCTGTTACACGTCTGTCTCCCTTCCACTCACGAATATTTCCTCATTTATTGCCGCGATTTTGTCACCTGGGTTCTTCTCTGGGCATTCTGGATTTTTCTCTGCAGTTTCCAGATTCTTCTCTGGGGTTTCCACGTGTTCTTCTGTTACATATTGCATGTTGGATTTGGGATTTCCAGCTAAAAAACGGCACATATTTATTATTTATTATCCATTATCTATTATCTATTATCTATTATCTATTATCTATTATCTATTATCCATTATCCATTATCCATTATCCATTATCCATTATTTATTATTTATTATTTATTATCGAGTATTTGGTATTAATAAATACAATGAAAAATAATAATAATTATTATATTTATTTATTTGGTTGCTTATTTATTTATTTGATATCTAGTATTTAGTATTAATGGCTCCCACCTGCCCTGGCCACAGTCAGCAGCAATTAAATAAGCCAAGAAATATTTATTATAATTAAATAAATAAGCATTATTTGTTATCATTAACTATTATAATATTAATTGAAAATGATAATTATGATAAAATTTATAATGTTATTATGGTAATTATTTATTATAATTAAACAAATTATAATACAACATTATAACTACTATAATGTTGTATACAACATTATAATTAAACAAATTATAATACAACAAGAATTATTTGTTATAATTAAATATTATAACATTAATTGAATATTAAAATATTATATCATTTATAATATTATTATGATAATTATTTATTATAATTAAACGAAACAAGAATTATTTGTTATTGAAAACAAGAACATATTTCCAAGAATATGTTAATTAAAGATTTTTACCTTGTCCGTTCTTCTCATGGCCTGGACTCTCTTCATTAGATCTGGATTTATAACTCTCCAGTGTTTGCTCTGAAGCATCATTTTCTGTGGAAAAAACCCACAAAAATTAATTTAAATTAAATTATTCAAATTTATTAAATGAAATTTAAAAAATTAAACCATTTAAAAATAGAAATGAATTTTAAAATAATTAAATAATAAAAACCGCATACATTTTAATTATGAGAATGAGATTTTTTTTCCATTCTTCCTTCTCACACTTTGCCTTGAGTATAAAAATTCTGAGAGAAGAGTCACAAAATGAGGATTTCTCAGCCTGACAGAGATCACCATTATCTCACAAAAATCCTGAGAGAAGAGTTAGAAATTGGGGATTTATCAGCCTGAGAGAGAACACCATCATCTCACAAAAATCCTGAGAGAAGAATTAAAAAATGGGGATTTTCTAAGCCTGACAGAGATCACCATCACCTCAGAAAAATCCTGACAGAAGAGCTAGAAATTGGGAATTTCTCATCTTGACAGAGATCACCATCATCTCACAAAAATCCTGAGAGAAGAGTTAGAAATTGGGAATTTATCAGCTTGACAGAGATCACCATCATCTCACAAAAATAATGAGAGAAGAGTTAGAAATTGGGAATTTCTCAGCCTGACAGAGATCACCATCACCTCAGAAAAATTCTGAGAGAAGAGTCATAAATTGAGAATTTATCAGCTTGACAGAGATCACCATCATCTCACAAAAATCCTGAGAGAAGAGCTAGAAATTGGGAATTTCTCATCTTGACAGAGATCACCATCATCTCACAAAAATAATGAGAGAAGAGTTAGAAATTGGAGATTTCTCAGCCTTACAGAGATCACCATCACCTCAGAAAAATTCTGAGAGAAGAATTAAAAAATGGGGATTTTCTAAGCCTGACAGAGATCACCATCACCTCAGAAAAATCCTGAGAGAAGAGTCATAAATTGAGAATTTATCAGCTTGACAGAGATCACCATCATCTCATAAACATCCTGAGAGTCACAAAATGGGATCTCATCAGCCTGACAGAGATCACCATCATCACATAAAAATAATGAGAGAAGAGTTAGAAAATGGAGATGTTTCAGCCTGACAGAGATCACCATCACCTCACAAAAATCCTGAGAGAAGAATCATAATTTGGGGATTTTATCAGCCTGACAGAGATCACCACCATCTCATAAAATTTCTGAGAGAAGAGTTAGAAAACTGGGATTTCTCAGCCTGACAGAGATCACCATCATCTCATAAAAATTCTGAGAGAAGAGTTAGAAAATGGGAATTTCTCAGCCTGACAGGGATCACCACCATCTCATAAACATCCTGAGTGTCCCAAAATGGGGATCTCATCAGCCTGAGAGGGATCACCATCACCTCACAAAAATAATGAGAGAAGAGTTAGAAAATGGGAATTTCTCAGCTGGACAGAGATCACCATCACCTCACAAAAATCCTGAGAGAAGAGCTAGAAAATGGGAATTTCTCAGTTTGACAGAGATCACCACCATCTCACAAAAATAATGAGAGAAGAGTTAGAAATTGGAGATTTCTCAGCCTGAGAGAGATCACCACCATCTCATACACCGTTATCTCCCAAAATTCCTGAGAGAAGAGTTAGAAAATGGAGATGTTTCAGCCTGACAGAGATCACCATCACCTCACAAAAAATAAATCTCATAAAAATTCTGAGAGAAGAGTTAGAAAATGGGAATTTCTCAGCCTGAGAGAGATCACCATCATCTCACAAAAATTCTGAGAGAAGAGTTAGAAATTGGAGATTTCTCAGCCTGACAGAGATCACCATCACCTCAGAAAAATCCTGAGAGAAGAATCATAATTTGGGGATTTTATCAGTCTGAGAGAGATCACCACCATCTCATAAAAATTCTGAGAGAAGAGTTAGAAAATGGGAATTTCTCAGCTTGACAGAGATCACCATCATCACATAAAAATAATGAGAGAAGAGTAATAAATTGGGAATTTATCAGCTTGACAGAGATCACCACCATCTCATACACCGTTATCTCCCAAAATTCCTGAGAGAAGAGTTAGAAAATGGAGATCTTTCAGCCTGACAGAGATCACCATCACCTCACAAAAAAAAAAAATCTCCTAAAAATCCTGAGAGAAGGGTTAGAAAATGGGGATTTATCAGCCTGAGAAAGATCACCATCATCTCACAAAAATTGTGAGAGAGGAGTCACAAGATGGGGATTTTATCAGCTTGACAGAGATCACCATCATCTCCCAAAAATCCTGACAGAAGAGTCCCAAAATGGGATCTCATCAGCCTGAGAGAGAGATCGCCATCATCTCATAAAAATCCTGAGAGGAAAGTTAGAAAATGGCGATTTCTCAGCCCGAGAGAGATCACCATCCCCTCATACACCATCATCTCACAAAAATTATGAGAAAAGAGTTAGAAAATGGGGATCTCATTGCCTTGGCAGAGATCACATCATCTCACAAAAACCCAGAGAGTCCCAAATTTGGGGATTTCTCCCTCTGAGCACCCCAGGGCTGGCCTGGAGCCCCCGATTCCTGTTCCTCACCTCTCCTCCACGCCCCGTGAGCTTTCTTCAGCTTCACCATGAACAGCAGCACGATGATGAGCAGCACCAGGACCAGAGCAGCCACCAGCATGGGCAGCAGGAGATTCTTCTCCTTCCTCAGGAGCCCTTTGGATTCGGGATTTTGCTCTGTAAAATCACACAGGTTTGTGCTGTTAAATGTGCTGGGAATTCAAAGAGAAATTATTCACCCCAATGATGCATTCCTGAAAAATCAAGATTCTTCCCCGTAGGGGAAATCTGATTGGAGCAAAGAGGTATTTTTGCAGTTATGTATTATTTTTACTTTTATATATTTCATTTAAAATGTGTTATTTATTTATATTATTTATACATAAAAGGAAATATTTATAGTTTTCCTTATATATATTTATATATGTATCTATGTATATATTTATATACGTATATATTTATATATTTATATATTTATATATTTATATATTTATATATTTATATATTTATATATTTATATATTTATATATTTATATATTTGTATATTTCTTTTCCCTTTCCTTTAGTTATGTCTGCTTTTTCCTTTCCAAAATCTTCCAGTGATCCTTTTCATCGCTTACACCGGTTCCTAAAACAAACTGATTTTTCCAGCTGTGCTCCCCAGAATTTCCTCCCTGCTACCCCATTCTATTCTTTAAGATTTTCTAAAATCTTCCTCTTTTGCTACTGCTTGAATTCCTCTCTTTCTGCAGGAACTGACACGACCAGAGCACACAGCCTCGAGCTGCACCAAGGGAAATACGGGTGGGATACCGGGAAAAGGTTTTTACAGAAAGGGTGATAAAGTTTTTTAGAGAAAGAGTGATAAAGTTTTTTCCAGAAAGGGTGATAAATTTTTTTTCCAGAAAGGGTGATGAATTCTAGAATATTCTGCCCTAGGAGGTGGTGGAGTCCCCATCCCTGGGTGTGTTTAACAGAGCCTGGATGTGGCACTGGGTGCCAGGGTTTGGGTGAGGGGTTGGGGCTGGGTTGGACTCGATGGTCTTTAGGATTTCCTCCAACCTTGCGATTCTGCGATTCTCTAAATTCTGTGAATTCTGTGATTTTGTGAATTCTGTGAAGAATTGCTGCACAGTGCCATCTAGTGCAGCCCATCGGAGCATCCCAGCCCGGCTCCCACCCTGCTCCTGCCCTTTTTTCCTCCAAGGAGAGGAACTTTGGCAGGAAACGCTGTGCCCTGTGTCCCACCCTGCTCTGGGACGTGCGATGGAACGCCGTGCCCGGCGGCATCTCTGTAAAATAAATCTCCGAAAATGTCATTTCAGCTCGGAGAAACTCAGGCGGCTGAGACCGAACTCACCGTGCAGTGTGACATCCGTGAGCTTCGGCTGGGCTGGAACTGCTGGAATCCCTGGGGATGCAGAGGGGCTGGAAACTTCTGGATCTTTTGGGGATGCAGAAGGGCTGGAAAGTTCTGGACTCCTTGGGGATGCAGAGGGGGTCGAAGTTTCTGGGTTCTCTGGGGATGCAGAAGGTTTGGAAACTCCTGGATCATTTGGAGATGCAGAAGGGATGGAAACTTTTGGATCTTTTGGGGATGCAGAGGGGCTGGAAAATTCTGTATTCTCTGGGGATGCAGAAGGGCTGGAAACTCCTGGATTTTTTTGGGATGCAGAGGGGCTGAGAACTCCTGGATCATTTGGGGATGCAGAGGGGCTGCTGGAAAATTCTGTATTCTCTGGGGATGCAGAAGGGCTGGGAACTTCTGGATCTTTTGGAGATGCTGAAGGGCTGGAAGTTTCTGGATTCTCTGGGGATGCAGAAGGGCTGGAAACTCCTGGTTCTTTTGGGGATGCAGAAGGGCTAGAAACTTCTGAATTTTTTGGGGATGCAGATGGGTTGGTACCTGCTGCATTTTCTGGAGAACTGGGAACTGCTGGATTCTCTGATGAGCTGGGAACTTCTGCATCCTCTGAAGGTCTGCTTGCTTGCTTACAGCCTGAAGAAACGCGCCAAAAATAATGACAAAAATCAGAAGAGGCTTTGCCACTGAACAGATCCTTGAAAAACCATCCTGCCCTGCTCCATGCTCTGCATTATTTGGGTTTTCTGCCCTGCTCTGGATTTTTATTGGGTTTTCTGCCCTGCTCCATGCTCTGTATTATCTGGATTTTCTGCCTTCATACTCTGGATTTTTATTGGGTTTTCTGCCCTGCTCCATGCTCTGTATTTTTTGGTTTTTCTGCCCTGCTCCATGCCTTGCATTGTTTGCGTTTTCTGCCCTGCTCCATTCTCTGGATGTTTTATTGGGTTTTCTGCCCTGCTCCATGCTCTAGATTTTTATTGGGTTTTCTGCCCTGCTCCAAGCCTTGCATTGTTTTTTTGGGATTTCTGTCCTGCTCCGTGCCCTGAATTGTTTGGATTTTCTGCCGTGTTCCATTCTCTGTATTGTTCATTGGGTTTTCTGGCTGATCAGGGGTCTCACTTCCAGTCCCCCCCTCACCTTTCCTGCCCTCAGAATATTTTCCCTGCCCTTTCCTGCTCTGAAATGAGGAATGAATGCCACACTTGGGGAGCTTGGGGCAGGATCTGCTGTTCAGCTCTGCCACCGATGAACAGCCCCAAACCCATTTTTTGTCTCAGACTCCTCATTTCATTTAAAGACACATTTCTGTGTGTGTCTGGGACATTTTCACCAGCTCAGGGCACTGAATCAGAGAGCAGAGCTGCAGTACCTGGGCTGGGAAGGTTCTGGAAAGGGAAGGATGCCACCAATCTCTGTGTCCCAGATTCCTCATTTTTTTGCCCCAGATTCCTCATTTTTTGCCCCCAATTCCTCATTTTAAAGCACCCCCACACGTGTGGTGTATCAGGAACATTTCCACCAGCTCAGGGCACTGAATCAGAGAGCAGAGCTACAGTACCTGGGCTGGGAAGGTTCTGGAAAGGTGAAAGATGCCACCAATCTCTGTGCCCCCAAATCCTCATTTTTTGCCCCAGATTCCTCATTTCAAAGCACACCCCTCACTTCTGGGTATCTGTATCATTTTCACCAGCTCAGGGCAGTGAAATCAGAGAGCAGAGCTGCAGTACCCGGGCTGGGAAGGTTCTGGAAAGGGAAGGATGCCACCAATCTCTGTGCCCCCAATTCCTCATTTTTTGCCCCAGATTCCTCATTTTTTGCCCCAGATCCCTCATTTTTTGCCTCCAATTCCTCAATTTTTGCCCCAGATTCCTCATTTCATTTAAAGACACATTTCTGTGTGTGTCTGTATCATTTTCACCAGCTCAGGGCACTGAATCAGAGAGCAGAGCTGCAGTACCCGGGCTGGGAAAGTTCTGGGAGGTGAAAGTTGCCACCAATCTCTGTGCCTCCAATTCCTCATTTTTTGCCCCCCAGATTCCTCATTTTTTGCCCCAGATTCCTCATTTCAAAGCACACCCCTCACTTCTGGGTGTCTGTATCATTTCCACCAGCTCAGGGCAGTGAAATCGGAGGGCAGAGCTGCAGAACCAGAGCTGGGAAGGTTCTGGAAGGGGAAAGATGCCACCAATCTCTGTGCCCCCAAGTCCTCATTTTTTGCCCCCAGATTCCTCATTTTAAAGCAGCCCCACACGTGTGGTGTATCAGGAACATTTCCACCAGCTCAGGGCAGGAAATGGGAGAGGCAGAGCTGCAGAACCAGAGCTGGGAAGGTTCTGGGAGGTGAAAGTTGCCACCAATCTCTGTGCCCCCAATTCCTCATTTTTTGCCCCCGATTCCTCATTTTTTGCCCCAGATTCCTCATTTTTTGCCCCAGATTCCTCATTTCAAAGCACACCCCTCACTTCTGGGTGTCTGTATCATTTCCACCAGCTCAGGGCAGTGAAATCGGAGGGCAGAGCTGCAGTACCCGGGCTGGGAAGGTTCTGGAAGGTGAAAGATGCCACCAATCTCTGTGCCCCCAAGTCCTCATTTTTTTGCCCCCAGATTCCTCATTTCTTGCCCCAGATTCCTCATTTCATTTAAAGACACATTTCTGTGTGTGTCTGGGACATTTTCACCAGCTCAGGGCAGGAAATCAGAGAGCAGAGCTGCAGTACCAGAGCTGGGAAGGTTCTGGAAAGGGAAAGATGCCACCAATCTCTGTGTCCCAGATTCCTCATTTTTTGCCCCAGATTCTTCATTTCATTTAAAGACACATTTCTGTGTATCTGGGACATTTTCACCAGCTCAGGGCAGGAAATGGGAGAGGCAGAGCTGCAGTACCTGGGCTGGGAAGGTTCTGGAAAGGGAAGGATGCCACCAATCTCTGTGTCCCAGATTCCTCATTTTTTGCCCCCAATTCCTCATTTTTTGCCCCCAATTCCTCATTTTTTGCCCCAGATTCCTCATTTTTTTTGCCCCAGATTCCTCATTTTTTGCCCCAGATTCCTCATTTCAAAGCACCCCCACACTTGTGGTGTATCAGGAACATTTCCACCAGCTCAGGGCAGTGAAATCGGAGGGCAGAGCTGCAGTACCCGGGCTGGGAAGGTTCTGGAAGGCGAAAGGTGCCAGCAGTGTCCGTGCCCCCAGCGCGGGGTGCCCGATGGCACAGCTGGCCGTCGCTGTCCCTGCGGGGCTGCAGCTCAGGACCCTCAGGGTGCTCCTGCTGCTCCAGCTGCTCCCATCGGCTCCCAGCTCGTGCCTGGTGTCACCTGCGGGCCCGTGGGGAGAAAAAAAAATTAAAAATGAGCCAGAATAAAATAAAAGAGAATAAATAAAATAAAATAAAATAAAATAGAATAGAATAAAATAAAATAAAATAGAATAAAATAAAATAAAATAAAATAAAATAAAATAAAATAAAATAAAATAAAATAAAATAAAATAAAATAAGAAAATAAAACAAATGGAATAGAATGGAATGGAATGAATAGAATGGAATGGAATAGAATAGAACAGAAAAATAAAGTGAAATAAAATAATAAAAAAGAATAAAATAAAGCAAAAAAAAAATAGGATAAAAGAGAAAAAAATAAAGTCAAGTAAAATAATAAAAGATAAAAAATAAAGTAATAAAAAGGAAAAACTAAAAATAAAAATAAAATTTAAAAAATTAAATAGAATAAAATAAAAAGAATAAAATAAAGTAAAGTAAAAAAAGAATAAAATAAAAAATAAAAATAAAAATAAAAAATTAAAATGGAATAAAATAAAATAAAATAAAATAATAAAATAAAACAAATGTAATAGAATGGAATGGAATGGAATAGAGTGGAATGGAATGGAACGGAATAGAATAGAATAGAATAGAATAGAATAGAATAGAATAATAAAGTCAAATAAAATAATAAAAAAGAATATAATAAAGTTTACAAATAAAGTAAAAAATAAAATAGAAAAAAATAAAGTCAAATAAAATAATAAAAAAAATGAAATAAAGTAATAGAAAGGAAAAAATAAAACTAAAAATAAAATTTAAAAAAAATAAATAGAATAAAATAAAGTAAAGTAAAAAAAGAATAAAATAAAAAATAAAAAATAAAATAAAAATAAAAATTAAAAATTTAAAATCCAAAAGGATTTCAGAGCTCCAAAAGGATTTCAGAGCTCCAGAAGGATTTCAGAGCTCTAAAAGGATTTCAGAGCTCCAGGAGGATTTCAGAGCTCCAGGAGGATTTCAGAGCTCCAGGAGGATTTCAGAGCTCATCTTTGGCAGCAGCTCAGCAATCGCAGCTGCCCTGCCCTGCTGAGCCCTGCTGGTGGCACTAATTAACATTTATTAGCTATTTGCTGATTAGTGTCAATATTTGCAGCAAGTGATTAAAGCTGGGGATGGGAGGGGGAGAAAAAGAGTCACTCCAAGCCTTTAAAAAATGGAGAAAAACACAGAAAGTTGGAGAAATACTGAATTAAGGCAATGAATTTTTATATTTCAAACAATTAAATTTTTGTGTCTCGTGTTTTCATATTAAAGTGGCTGCTCTGAAGGGCAGCCCAGGATGAACCAAGGCAGCTCCGAGGGAATTTCCTGGGGCTCGGAGGTGCCAGCTCAGGGGTTCCCTCGGCTCCAAAGGCAAGGAGAGATTTTTGTTAAAATTTTGGAGAAATTCAATTCTGGCTTGCGGGACGTGTTTGGTGTCTGAAGTGTGAGTTGTGGTGTCACAAATAATCCACTTTATCAGGGTGGTTTCAGGCTTGGGGAACCCCCTAATTTTAGAAAAACACTGCGAGAGACAGAGATAAAAACCAGGGGGATAAAATATCAGTATATATTGAGATTATATTGAAATAATATGTTTAGGTTAAATCTCAATATGTACTGATAAATATCAGCATATATTGAGGTATTTCCAGACCCTCACACCCATCCCAGCTCTTCCCAAAAACAGGCAGGATTTAAAAATCTGCTTTTCCACCATGTACTACTCTAGAACACTTCTTTTTTACATTAAAATCCCAGAGATTTTATCTGCCAACCTGATTTATTCTTATTATTAAGATTTATTTTATTTTTTACTTTATTAAGACCTGAATGCTGAAATTCCAGGGGTTTGAGTTTATTTTATCCCAGTGGAATTTAGTGCTGAGGTTCCAAGGGTTTGGATTTATTTTATTCCAGTGGAATTTAATGCTGAAATTCCAGGGCATTTTGGCTTTGTTTTATCCCTGTGGAATTTCATGCTGAAATTTCAGGGGATTTGGTTTCTTTTATCCCAATGGAATAGAGTGCTGAAATTCCAGGATTTTGGGTGTTATCCCTGTGGAATTTAATGCTGAAAATCCAGGATTTTGGGTTCAATTTCTCCCTGTGGAATTTTGTGCAGAAATTCCAGGATTTTGGTTTTGTTTTATCCCTGTGGAATTTCATGCTGAAATTCCAGGGAATTTGGCTTTGCTTTATCCCAGTGCGATTCAATGCTGAAATTCCAGGATTTTGGGTTCAATTTATCCCAGTGCAATTCAATGCTGAAATTCCAGGATTTTGGGTTCAATTTATCCCAGTGCAATTCAATGCTGAAATTCCAGGATTTTGGCTTTGTTTTACCCCAGTGGAATTCAATGCTGAAATTCCAGGATTTTGGGTTTATTTTATCCCAGTGCAATTTCATGCTGAACTTCCAGGGGATTTGGGTTTATTTTATCCCAGTGCAATTCAATGCTGAAATTCCAGGATTTTGGGTTTGTTTTATCCAAGTGGAATTTAATGCTGAAATTCCAGGATTTTAGGTTTATTTTATCACTATGGAATTCAATGCTGAAATTCCAAGGGTTTGGGTTTATTTTATCCCAGTGCGATTCAATGCTGAAATTCCAGGATTTTGGGTTTGTTTTATCCCAGTGGAATTCAGTGCTGAAATTCCAGGATTTTGGCTTTGTTTTACCCCAGTGGAATTCAATGCTGAAATTCCAGGATTTTGGGTTTGTTTTATCCCTGTGCAATTCAGTGCTGAAATTCCAGGATTTTGGGTTTATTTTATCCCAGTGGAATTCAGTGCTGAAATTCCAGGATTTTGGGTTTGTTTTATCCCAGTGGAATTTGTTGCTGAAATTCCAGGATTTTAGGTTTATTTTATCACTGTGGAATTCAATGCTGAAATTCCAAGGGTTTGGGTTTATTTTATCCCAGTGGAATTTGATGCTGAAATTCCAGGATTTTGGTTTTGTTTTATCCCTGTGGAATTTCATGCTGAAATTCCAGGGAATTTGGCTTTGCTTTATCCCAGTGCGATTCAATGCTGAAATTCCAGGATTTTGGCTTTATTTTATCCCAGTGCGATTCAATGCTGAAATTCCAGGATTTTGGGTTCTATCCCAGTGCAATTCAATGCTGAAATTCCAGGAATTTGGCTTTGTTTTATCCCAGTGCGATTCAATGCTGAAATTCCAGGATTTTGGGTTTATTTTATCCCAGTGGAATTCAGTGCTGAAATTCCAGGATTTTGGGTTTGTTTTATCCCAGTGGAATTTGTTGCTGAAATTCCAGGATTTTAGGTTTATTTTATCACTGTGGAATTCAATGCTGAAATTCCAAGGGTTTGGGTTTATTTTATCCCAGTGGAATTTGATGCTGAAATTCCAGGATTTTGGGTTTATCCCAGTGGAATTCAATGCTGAAATTCCAGGATTTTGGGTTTGTTTTATCCCAGTGGAATTTCATGCTGAAATTCCAGGGGATTTGGGTTTATTTTATCCCTGTGTAATTCAATGCTGAAATTCCAGGATTTTGGGTTCTATTCCAGTGGAATTCAATTCTGAAATTCCAGGATTTTGGGTTCAATTTATCCCTGTGGAATTTGATGCTGAAATTCCAGGATTTTGGGTTCTACCCCAGTGCAATTCAATGCTGAAATTCCAGGGAATTTGGCTTTGTTTTATCCCAGTGTGATTCAATGCTGAAATTCCAGGATTTTGGGTTTGTTTTATCCCAGTGGAACTTGATGCTGACTCTTCCCCAGAGCCGCAGCCCTGAATCACAGACCCAGCTGATATTTCCCCCTCCAGCACCTTTAACCACCCCAAAACTGCCCCAAACCCCAATTTTAGTGCTCAAAGACCCTTTAAACTCTTACCTGGGAGCTCAATGCCATTGTCCAAGAGCCAGGAGATCCGGGGCTGGGGTCTGCCCCCCTGGGTGTGGCAGGAGAGTTTGATGCCCCTTTCCTCGTCCTGCGAGATTTCCAGCACTGGCTGGGAAGGAGGAGCTGAAACGGGGAGATTTGGGATCAGTTTAGGGGCATTTTCTACTCCTTTTTATCAGCAATATTTCTTTTTTTCATCAACATTATTTCTTCTTTTCATCAGCATTATTTCTTTTTTTCATCAGCATTATTTCTTTTTTTTCATCAGCATTATTTCTTCTTTTCATCAGCATTATTTCTTTTTTTAATCAGCATTATTTCCTCTTTTATTTTATCAGCATTATCCGAGGGTGTTGCAAGCCCCCAGCTGGGTTATAATCAGCATGGACTCCGTGATCCAGAAGGAATGAAGGCCACTTTATTATTAGAAATAATTATTATTAAATTGTTAATTATTATTGACATAATTTGTTATTACAGTTCTTCTGGAAACACCGGAAACCCTAAGAATTTATTATTAGAAATCTGCAGTTTTTATGGAATACCTAAGACTTTATTACTAGAAATTTAGAGTTCTTATAGAAAAAATTACAACCTAAGATTTTATTATTAGAAATCTACAGATCTTATGAAAAGCTGAGACTTTATGGTTAGAAATCTAAAATTCTTATGGAAACAATGGAAAACCTAAGACTTTATTACTAGAAATTTACAGTTCTTAGAGAAACAATTAAAACCTAAGATTTTATTATTAGAAATCTACAGATCTTATAGAAATAATGGAAAACCTAATGCTTTATAATTAGAAATCTACAGTTCTTATAGAAAACCTAAGACTTTATTATCAGAAATCTATAATTCTTATAGAAGCAATGGAAAACCTAAGATTTTATTATTAGCAATTTACAGTTCTTATAGAAACAATTAAAACTTAATATTTTATTATTAGAAATCTACAGATCTTATAGAAACAATTAAAACTTAATATTTTATTATTACAAATCTACAGATCTTACAGAAATAATGGAAAACCTAAGACTTTATAATTAGAAATTTACAGTTTTTATGGAAACAATTAAAACCTAAGATTGTATAAATAATGGTTACAGAGAGATAATAATTGTTTGAATTTTTAAAATTCTTTGAATTGTTTGAATTTTAGAGAACCATATCTATAAACAATGGTTACAGAAAGATAATTGGTTGAATTGTTTGGATTCTTTGAATTGTTTGAATTTTAGAGAACCATATTTATAAATAATGGTTACAGAAAGAGAGATAATAATTCTTTGAATTGTTTGAATTATTTGAATTCTCTGAATTTTAGAGAACCATATTTATAAATAATTATTTGCATTCTTTGAATTTTGGAGAACCATATCTATAAACAATGGTCACAGAGAGAGATAATAATTGTTTGAATTCTTTGAATTCTTTGAATTTTGGAGAAACATATCAATAAACAATGGCAGAAAGAGAGATAATAAATGCTTGAATTTTTAAAATTCTTTGAATTGTTTGAATTCTTTGAATTTTAGACAACCATATCTATAAGAAATGGTCCCAAAAAGAGAGACAATAATTCTTTGAATTGTTTGAATTCTTTGAATTTTAGAGAACCATATCTATAAACAATGGTTACAGAAAGAGAGACAATAATTATATGAATTGTTTGACTTCTTTGAATTCTGGAGAACCATATCTATAAACAATGGTTACAGAAAGAGAGACAATAATTATATGAATTGTTTGAATTCCTTGAATTCTTTGAATTCTGGAGAACCATATCTATAAACAATGGTTACAGAAAGAGAGACAATAATTATATGAACTGTTTGAATTCTTTGAATTCTGGAGAACCATATTTATAAATAGTGGTTACAAAAAGAGAGATAATAATTATTTGAATTCTTTTCCTCTAAGCTCCCCACAGCTTCCCAGGATTTTTCTGGGAAGGATTTTTCTGCTTTCTGTGGCCAGAGAGCTGCTGCCACAGGAGGGGACTGAGCTAAAAGCAAAATGGAAAAATCGATGGAAAAATTGTTGGGAAAATCAATGTAAAAATTCAGGTGTGGACTTGAGGAGCTGGCTCTGTTCTGCCCCAGGTACAAATCCCGACCAGGGCAGGGAACTCACCCAAAATCTGCACGTTCTGGCGCTGGGCTCTGACGTGCCGGGCGTAGCGCAGGCACCGGTAAATTCCCTCATCCTGCAGGGTCAGGTTGGAGAGCTGGATGGACAGCTCATCCCTGGAGTAGCGCAGCAGTTTGTACCTCCGGTCCCTCAGAACTGCCCCAACAGAAAATCCGGCTCAGGAAAAAAGCTTGGTGTCGTAGCAAGGGGACCAGGACGCCACGTGGCTCATCACAGGTCCGGTTTATTCAAGAAAGCATCAAACACTCGTACAGCAAATAATGAGCTCATGAATATTCTGCAAGCCAAGCAATCTATTGGTTAAACTATTCCGTGAACTCTTCCCCGTTCCGTAGGGGTTACATCTCCCTTTTCTCATGTCTCTGTCACCGTTTGTTATCCTACAGCAGCCAGGCCCAAGGACACGCTGTCTCACAGGTGCAGGACTTGGAATCGGCCACGGCTTTGCGCTTTTCCAGTCTCTGGTCACCTGAACTTCCCAACAGTGGCTCTGTGTGTCTAGAGTGACATGCACGTACTTGAGCCTACCAAACCCGGCTACATGCGTGACATCCATTTGCCATTCCTCATTCATTTCTAAACCTCGAGGATTAACTTTTCCAGTCTCTAGTCTCCTAAATGTCCCAACAGTGGCTATGTGTATCTATAGTAACATGCACGTACTTGAGCCTACCCAACCTGGCTACATGCGTGACATCCATTTGCCATTCCTCATTCATTTCTAAACTCGAGGATTAACTCCGCAGCCCAGAGCTATTCCCCCATTACGACAGCTGCATATTGGACATGCCCTGACGGTGGCCTTGGCTTCTGATAAGCCCAAAATCAAAGTTCCTCGCCAACGCTTTCACATTTTGGTGATATCTACTATGGGCTTCTCTTGCCAAGGTATGCTTATCAACAGGACAAGAGTTATCAATGGGTAAGGTAACCAATTTATCTGCACACTCATTCCCTTCTCCTGGGCCCTCGGACCGCTTGTGGCTCCTCTGCTCTGGTTTCACACTTACCCTGCTGGGCGTTGAGGAAAATGGTGAAATTCCGAGGGTTCAGCCACTGCAGGGTGAAGTTGTGGCTGCTGAGGGTGCTGAAGGTGCAGTTCAGGTTCAGATTTTCTCCTTCCTTCAGAGCCACAGAGTCACTGTCAGTCCCTGCAAACGCCCCTGCCGCGCACCAGGGGGAAAAACAAACTGGAAATTGTGACGAGGAGCAAAGCAGGGATGTTTTGCACAGAGTGATGTGTTAATTTTCCTTTTTCTGCAGTGGTTTTTTTTAATATTTCTACATTGCCAGTATGGTTGTAGGGATATAAATAGATTATTTTCATTGGACAGGTCATCTGTGTGACAAAGGTTTGGGGTCTCCGCCTGCCGGCATGACCTGATTATTAATTATTAAATAATTATTAAACCAATTTTAGTTATTAGCCAAGAAAGTATATCATTGTTAGCCAATACAGAACTGAAGCAGACCCATTTCATGCACTGTATTTAAACACAGACATTCAATTTTCACTTATTTTATGATTATAACTAAATAATATTTAAGGTCCCTTCCAACCCAAACCATTCTCTGATTTTGTGTCCCATTTGCTCCGTGTGTGACTGAGCAGTGAATGATTTCCCAGCACCTCTAAAAATTAGGCTTTTTATTCAGAAATGAAACTTCTTTTGAAAAAAAACAAAAAACCCCAAACCTGGCCTGGCAGAGGTTACTAAAATGAAATTATGAAATTTCACTCTCTCTTCTCCCAGCTCATTTACAGGCTGGCAGTAAAATGTATTTTTCCTCTCCAGCCATTCTAAGGCAGATAAAACACTTTGTGAGAATATTTGATGATAATTTGAAAGAATTTTGCCTTCTCCAGACAAAAATACCCTGGAGAATTCCAACATTGCTGCCTTGGAGCTGGGTAAATGGGCAGCAGGAGAGTTTTGTTTTCCTTCCTGTTTTGTGTGTTTCGATTTGATTTTCCACGTGGCTGTTGGCTGCCAGTTCCCGCTGCAGTTTGGGGAAATGAATCTTTCGGGGCTTTGGGGAAGATTTTCACATTATTCAAAAATTTAAATCGCTCAGAAATGAGGTTTTTTTTTTTTTTTTTTTTTTTTAGTCTGGAATTTTGCTTTTGTAATCAAAAGCTGCTTTTGTAATCAAAAGCTGGTTCTGGAGGTACAAAAATTTTGATGTTTGTACGTCCGGAACCATCCTTATCTCGCTGTAGGACAGTTCCCCGTGGGGATTGCGGCTGTCGGAGGAGCTGTGGCAGGAGGTGAGCGTTGTTTGGAGGCAGCCGGGGCTCTGTGTGGTTTCTCACAGCCCCCTCGGGTATTTCTGTCCCCGTGGTGGTTTCCTGTCACCCCCGGCAGCGTGGGGACATCGCACCTCTGCGGGTGACGGCAGCCAGGCCAAGCAGGAGGAGCTGGGGCTGTTGCTGCTGTTCCAACCCGGGGCAGAAATGGAATTTCCACGGGGAACCACTGGGAAATGGGGTTTAATCACAGCGTGACTCACAGGGCGGCTCTCCCCAGCGCAGGCGCTCCCCTGGGGTCACCAAATGTGGGAATGTCCCCATGGCAGCTCCAGGGCCGCTGGCTTTTGTTCCACCTGGAATAACCACTCCGCCACCAAGGAGAGATCCTTGGGCAGAGGGAGCAGCAGTTTGGGGTGGGATTGCAGGAGGCAAATCTGAGCACAGGGTTCGGCTCTGGCTGCTGCTCCTGCAGCCCCCAGGAAGTGGCTGAGCTGCTTGCGCTGAGGCTCGCGCTGAGAGCAGGGTGCAGAGCGAGCTGTGAGCCACAACCACCCTGCCCAGAGAGTTTGGTGCAGTTATCTGTGGGACTGTAACCCTCCATCGTCCTATTTACTGATTTTGGTGCAGTTGTCTGTGAGACTGTAACCCTCTACCGTCCTATTTACTCGTTTTGGTGCAGTTGTCTGTGAGATTGTAACCCACAATCATCCTATTTAATAATTTTGGTGCAGTTATCTGTGAGACTGCTACTCACAGAGCCAACCCTTTAAATGAGTTTGGTGCAGAGTAATCTGTGAGATTGTAACTGTCTATCATCCTATTTACTGATTCTGGTGCAGTTATCTGTGAGACTGCTACTCACAGAGCCAACCCTTTAAATGAGTTTGGTGCAGTTATCTGTGAGATTCTAACCCACAATCATCCTCTTTAATAATTTTGGTGCAGTTACCTGTGAGACTGTAACCCTCAATCATTTTATTTAATGATTTTGGTGCAGTTATCTGAGAGTCTGTAACCCACAGCCACCCCAATTAATGGGTTAGCTTTGGTGCAGTTTTCTGTGAGATTGTAACCACAATCATCCTATTAATAATTTTGGTGCAGTTACCTGTGAGTCTGTAATCCACAGAGCCAACTCTTTTAATGATTTTGGTGCAGTTTTCTGTGAGATTGTCACCCACAGAAGCACCCCATTGAATGAGTGAGTTTTCATGCAGTTATCTGTGGGATTATAACCCACAATCACCCTATTTACTGATTTTGGTGCATTTATCTGTGCGATTGTAACCCACAATAATCTTATTTAATAATTTTGGTGCAGTTATCTGTGAGATTGTCACTCACAGAGCCAACTCTTTTAATGAGTTTGGTGCAGAGTTATCTGTGAGATTCTAACCCATTATCATCCTATTTAATAATTATGGTGCAGTTATCTGTGAGCCTGTAACCCACTGTTACTCTAATTAATTAATGAGTGAGTTTTGGTGCAGTTGTCTGTGAGATTGTAACCCCCAGAGCCACCCCATTTAATAATTTTCGTGCAGAGTTATCTGTGAGATTGTAGCCCGCAGCCACCCCATTGAATGAGTTTTTTTGGTGCAGTTATCTGTGAGATTCTGACCCCAAATCACCCCATTTAATGAGTTGTTTTTGTCCTGGCTGCTGACCTATGGATGGAGCTGAATTAATTCTGGAAGCCAAGGCAGCAGCTACAAATTCATCCTGCAGAAAACCTAAAGTGCTTTTCTTTTTCAAAAGACTTTGCAAGTTCTCCCTGAGTTGCTCTGACTTCACACCAAAAAGGACAAATTTGGATTTCTGACCCAGGCAAAGCAAGCAGTGACCCCCTGCCCAAATTTAAGGCAGAATCGTTGGATACCCCAAAGCTGTGTCACCCAGGAGTAACTCGGTGTCACTGATCCTGGGTTTGGGACTCGGTGAGCTCACTGACCCCTAAATGGGGTGACAACTCCTAAATGGGGTGACAAAAAACTGGGAATGGGGCGATGTCCTGGTTCCGAGCAAATTTGGGACAGAAGCCCCAGAGTGGTTCCTCTAGAAAAGCAGATTCTGTTGGCCAGGACACCGGGACGGGACAAAATTGGGAATGGGGTGACAAAACTGGGAAAGGGGTGACAAAACTGGAAATGGGGTGATGTCCTGGTTCAGGGCAAATCTGGGAGAGAACCCCCAAAAGGGATCCTCTAGAAAAGCAGATCCAATTGGCCAGGACATCGGGACAGGATGAATTGGGAAAGGGGGCACAAAATTGGGAATGGGGTAACAAAACTGGGAATGGGGCGATGTCCTGGTTCAGGGCAAATCTGGGAGAGAACACCCCAAAAGGGATCCTCTAGAAAAGCAGATCCGGTTGGCCAGGACACCGGGACGGGACAAAATTGGGAAAGAGGTGACAAAATTGGGAATGGGGTGACAAAATTGGGAAAGAGGTGACAAAACTGGGAATGGGGTGACAAAATTGGGAAAGAGGTGACAAAACTGGGAATTGGGTGGCAAAACCGGGAATGGGGCGATGTCCTGGTTCAGGGCAAATCTGGGAGAGAACCACCTAAAGGGATCCTCTAGAAAAGCAGATCCAGTTGGCCAGGACACCGGGACGGGACAAAATTGGGAAAGAGGTGACAAAATTGGGAATGGGGTGACAAAATCGGGAATGGGGTGACAAAATCGGGAAAGGGGTGACAAAATCGGGAAAGGGGTGTCATTATAGCTTTGTGACCCCGGTGCCAGCAGCGCAGCAGGGCTGGGGAGCAGAGCTGGGCCGAGCTGAAGCCGGGCTTACCTTGCAGCAGGAGCAGCGGCACGGCGAGCAGCGCCCCGGGCACGCTCATGCTGGGCTGGGCTGGGCTGAGCCGGGCTGGGCTGGGCTGAGCCGGGCTGGGCTGGGCTGAGCCGGGCTGAGCTGGGCTGGGCTGGGCTCAGTTGAGCCGGGTTGAGCTGAGCCGAGCTGAGCCGGGCTTGGTTGAGCTGAGCCGGGCTGAGCTGGGCTGGGCAGGACTCGGTTGAGCTGAGCCGGGCTGGGCTGAGCTTGGCTTGGCTGAGCCGGGCTGAGCCGGGCTGAGCTGGGCTGAGCCGGGCTTGGTTGAGCTGAGCCGGGTTGAGCTGAGCTGGGCTGAGCTGAGCTGGGCTGAGCTGGGCTGAGCTGGGCTGAGCTGAGCCGAGCTGAGCCGGGCTTGGTTGAGCTGAGCTGGGTTGAGCTGAGCTGGGCTGAGCTGGGCTGAGCTGAGCTGGGTTGAGCTGAGCTGGGCTGAGCTGGGCTGAGCTGAGCTGGGTTGAGCTGAGCTGGGCTGAGCTGAGCCGGGCTGAGCTGGGCTCGGTTGAGCTGAGCTGGGCTGAGCTGAGCCGGGCTGAGCTGGGTTGAGCTGAGCCGGGCTCGGTTGAGCTGAGCCGAGCTGAGCTGGGCTGAGCTGAGCTGGGCTGAGCTGAGCCGGGCTGAGCTGGGCTGAGCTGAGCCGGGCTCTGTTGAGCTGAGCCGGGCTCGGCCGCTCTCGGTTTCCCCTCCGCGCTCCCTTTTGAGCTCAGCCCGCCGTGACCGCGCGGTGCCCCCGCAGGAACCGGTGGGCGGAATTTCAGCGCTGCCCCCGAGCCGGGACCGGCTCAGCTCGGGGAGAGGGGAAAGGAAAGAAAAGGGAAATGTGGGGCTGGGTTACCCCGCTGCTGCCATGAGCCGGGATTCCATTCCCAAGGCAGCGCTCACCTCGTGGATGTGGCAAAGCTGCTTAAAAAACAATTTTCATTTTTTAATCCGTCCGTTTTAAATGCCTGGATTATAAAAAATGACGCTTGTGGACGTGGCAAGGCAGTTTAAAACCCATTTTAAATTATTGGATTAAAAAAAAAAAAAGTCAATTGTGGAAGTGGCAAGGCTGCCTAAAAACCCATTTTAAATGCCTGGATTATAAAATTGACACTTGTGGATGTGGCAAGGATGTGGCAAGGCAGTTTGAGAACCCATTTTAAATCCTTGCATTAAAAAATATCACTCGTGGATGTGGCAAGGCTGCTCAAAAAAACATTTTAAATCCCTGGATTATAAAAATGACACTTGTGCATGTGGAAAGGCTGCTTGAAACCCATTTAAAATGCCTGGATTATAAAAATGTCACTCGTGGAAGTGGCGAGGCTGCCTAAAAACCCATATTATATCATTGGATTAAAAAAAAAAAAAAAGTCACTCGTGGATGTGGCAAGGCTGCTTACAAAATTCATTTTAAATCCTTGGATTAAAAAAATGTCACATCTGGATCTGGCAAGGCTGCCTAAAAACCCATTTTAAATGCCTGGATTATAAAAATGTCACTTGTAGATGTGGCAAGGCATCTTAAAATCCATTTCAAAATCTCTGGATTATAAAAATTACACTCCTGGATGTGGCAAGGATGCTTAAAACCCATTTTAAATGCCTGGATTATAAAAATGACAGTTGTGGATGTGGCAAGGCTGCTTGAAAACCCATTTAAATTCCCTGGGCTAAAAAAACCAAAAATGTCACTCGTGGAAGTGGCAAGGCTGCCTAAAACCCATTTATAATGCCAGGATTATGAAAAAAAAATAAAAAACAAAAAAAAGTCACTCGTGGAAATGTCAAAGCAGTTTAAAACCCATTTTAAATGCCTGGATTAAAATATGTCACTCGTGGAAGTGGCAGGGCAGCTTAAAACCCATTTTTAAATCTCTGGATTTAAAAATTGCACTCCTGGATGTGGCAAGGCAGCTTGAAAACCCATTTTAAATGCCTGGGTTATAAAAATAACACTCGTGGGAATGGCAAGACAGCTTAAAAAAAAATATTTAAAATCCCTTGATTAAAACAATGGCGCTCGTGGATGTGGCAAGGCAGCTTGAAACCGATTTCAAATCCCTGGATTTAAAAATAAAAAAAGTCACTCAGGGGTGTGGTAAAGCTGGTTAAAAGTCGATTTTAAATCCTCGGATTGAGAAATGTCACTCGTGGAAGTGGCAAGGCAGCTTAAAACCCATTTTAAATGCCTTGATCATAAAAACGACACTTGTGGATGTGGCAAGGCAGTTTGAGAACCCATTTTAAATCCTCGGATTGAAAAATGTCACTCGTGGATGTGGCAAGGCATCCTAAAATCCATTTTTTAAATCTCTGGATTATAAAAATGACACTCGTGGATATGGCAAGGCAGCTTGAAAACCCATTTTAAATGCCTGGATTAAAATAAAAGTCGCTTTTGTGGCACTGTGGCAGATCCTCCTTTGGAGCCGCTCAGAATTTGGTGTGGACTGTTACAGTCAAAATAAACTGAATTTAATAAGATAATTATTTATTTTAGAAGCTGTGTGTGCTTGAGTGAAGTGGACAAAATTAATTATAAACCAATGGTGTGTTTTATTCCTCTTTTATTAGGATCTATTTCCATGAAACTTCGGGTGCATCACTCAGGGGGAATTTGGTTGATAAATCTGTGGTTTTTGTGGTCATCGTGAATCAATTTTACTGCAAAACAGAGCTGCAGGTCGTGAATTTAAAACAGGATTGAAAGAAAAAAAAAAAAGAAATAAAATTGGGTTGGAAGCAAAACGAATAAAATTAAAACTTAGATTAAGAAAGACGTGTGGGAAAAGTGAGTTTGGTTTGAAAGTTGTGGCTTCAATTCCAGAGCTGAGAGTGAAATAATTCCGGGGAAAATCTGAATTCCGAGGGAAAATCCCGTCCCTGAGAGCGGGAATTGGGAGGATTTTGTGCCATCTGCCGTCAAGTGAGCGAATTTCAGCCTCAGGAAAAAATAAAAATGCAGCTCAAAACTCCACCGCACTCCGGAGGAAACGTGAAATAGGAAGGGTGCTCGGCACTTCCTATTTAATAAACTTTATTAAATCACCTGCGAGATGTTTTTGTCTGAATTCGGAGAGTTCCGTTTAATGTGAGAAGCAAATTAAAACGCCGTGGTTGTTTGAACAGCTGGCAGCACTCAAAAAAATGAGATTAAAAGCAACCACCCACCCCTAAAATAAAAAAATACAGATGTCACAGGTAATCACAGCTGGTTTTGGCAATACAATTATTGGGGTTTTTAAACAGCAAGCTTCTTTTTTTTTTTTTTTCCCTCTCAAATAAATACAACCAAATAAAAACCAAAATCCGTGATAAACAGAATGATACAATGAGGTGAAAACGAAACAAAAATAAAACCGAAGGAAAGGGGGAAGTTGGCTACAACGAGTCTGAAGAGATGAAAGTTGAGGAAATACAGAAATAATGAGAAATAATGCAGGAACTGGCTGAGAGTTGAGGAAATACAGAAATAATGAGAAATAATGCAGGGACTGGCTGAGAGTTGAGGAAATACAGAAATAATGAGAAATAATGCAGGGACTGGCTGAGAGTTGAGGAAATACAGAAATAATGAGAAATAATGCAGGAACTGGCTGAAAGTTGAGGAAATACAGAAATAATGGGAAATAATGCAGGAACTGGCTGAGAGTTGAGGAAATACAGAAATAATGGGAAATAATGCAGGAGCTGGCTGAGAGTTGAGGAAATACAGAAATAATGAGAAATAATGCAGGAGCTGGCTGAGTATTTTCTGTTGTGGGTGATGAGGAGTCCCTGGGGATGAATTTGAGGAAGTGGGGAGCAGCAAGAAGTGATTTTGCAGCCAGGCCGTTAATTAACAGCCACTGCTAATTGCATTTCTTCTGTTCAGTGACTCCATCCCTCCCACCTGTGACTTCCTCTGCGCCTCTTTTGAAAGAAATTAAACCAACCCACAAACCCAGGGAATTACTTGGGGATAAAATTTACCAATCTCTTTGAATTCACCGGGATTTCACAGCAGAAGAGGCCCCTGGCCCCTGTCTGAAACTGTGAAAAGGGAAATACCAAATTTTTACTGAAATTACCACGGTCTGCATCCTCATTTTGCATAAACAAGCAAAGCTCTGTTGACTTAAATCTCAATTTAATTTTTTTTTTTTTTTTTCCCTAAGCCATACATTGCAAATTATAAAAATTAACTTTATTCTTGGCAGGCTTGCAGCTTTTTTTTTTATTATTCCTTAATTGTGGAGAGAAGGAAAAAGCTGGGAATTGATGTTAGAATAAAAGCTGGGATCTGATGCAGCTCACAGTGAAGGGGAAGATTTTGGAGTGCTAAAATTTAATGTTGTGGGACAAACCACGGGAGTGACATTAAATCCACATTAATCAGCATTAAATCCACATTAATCAGCATTAAATCCTCATTAATGGGGTGAAAATGCAGCAGCAATCCTTTTGTCTTCTCAACTCTCAATTATAAATTTAAAAGGAATATTTTTTCTCTTTTTTTCCACCCAAAAAGCCCTTTTAACACCGCTCAACACAAAACCCCCAAGAAAACTCAAAATGCTGAAGAAAATAAGATTTTTCTCCCTGACACCTAATTCAAGACAAGACCAAAATTGTCAAAATATTTCCCCAACATCCAAAAATATATCTATCTATATATATTTTAAAGAAGAGTATTTTAACATCTACCTCCTCAACCAGAACACCTTTTTTATTTATTTCTATATTTTTTATTTATTTCTGTATCAAAGAGCAGCTGACACCACTCAAATTGTACATCCAGCTTTTGCTCCCTCTCTGTTTAATGCTCCTAAAAATCTCCTTTTAATATTACTCAACTCCAGCAGGATCTAAGATAAATAAATATTAAAACACAGCAATATTTCCTGCCCCAAATTTTTACACAAAAAAAAAAAAAAAATCTGGAGAATTCACACGCCTCAACAACCAAATTTTTTCTCAATTTTTTCAGTGTGATTGTCAAATATTTAATTTAATTTTTTTTTTTTTTTTTTTTGCACGGAGGACAACAAGCCAGAAATGCTCTTCAGAATGTCTGTACACAGCAAAAAAAATAATTGAAATGACAATTAAAAACGAACCTGACAGCAATCAAACCACACAGGAGCAGGTTGGGGTTTTTATTTTCCCTGTCCTGAATTTTCTCCCTGACTTTTCAGTTCCATCCCTGCTGGAATAAAGCTCTTATCAGCGGCCTAAGGGGTGTCACACACTCCTAAAAGTAGAAATAATGGGATTTTTATCCTGTGGATTGTGGGAATAGCTGGGATCATGGCCAGGATGGGCTCAAAACTGAGCTCAGCCCCTCTGGGTTTGCTCCTGCCCAATTTTCCCCTTTTTTTGGGGGTTTTTTTCCATTCCAATTTTCTCCTTTTTTTGGTTTTTTTTTTCCATTCCAATTTTCTCCTTTTTTGGTTTTTTTTTCCATTCCAATTTTCTCCTTTTTTTGTTTTTTTTTTTTTTTTCCATTCCAATTTTCTCCTTTTTTTGGGGTTTGTTCCATCCCAGTTGTTTCTCGTCTCTTGGAGTTTGCTCCCTCCCAATTTTTTCTCCTCTTTTGGGGTTTGTTCCATCCCAATTTTTTCCTCTTTTGGGGTTTTCTCCATCCCAATTTTTTTCTCCTCCTTTGGGGTTTTCTCCATCCCAAATTTCTTCTCTTTTGGGATTTGCTCCATCCCATTTTTTTCTCATCCTCTGGGGTTTTTTTCCATCCCAATTTTCTCCTCTTTCGGGGTTTATTCCATCCCAATTTTCTCCTCTTTCGGGTTATTTGATTCATCCCAATTTTTTCCTCCTTTTTTTGGGGTTTTTTCCATCCCAATTTTCTCCTCTTTTGGGGTTATTTCCATCCCAATTGTTTCTCTTTTCTGGGGTTTGCTGCATCCCAATTGTTTGCCCTCTTTTTGGGGTTTGTTCCACCCCAATTTTCTCCTCTTTTGGAGTTTGCTCCCTCCCAATTTTCTCTTTTGGCTTTTGCTCCATCCCTTTTTTTTCCCTCTTTTGGGGTTTGTTCCATCCCAATTGTTTCTCCCTCCCAATTTTCTCCTCTTTTGGGGCTTGCTTCATCCCAGTTGTTTCTCCTTTTTTTGGGGTTTATTTCCATCCCAATTTTCTCCTCTTTTTGAGGTTTGCTCCATCCCAATTTTCTGCTCTTTTGGCGTTTGCTCCCTCCCAATTTTCTCCTCTTTTGGGGTTTGTTCCATCCCAATTTTTTCCTCTTTTGGGGTTTTCTCCATCCCAATTTTTTTCTCCTCCTTTGGGGTTTTCTCCATCCCAAATTTCTTCTCTTTTGGGATTTGCTCCATCCCATTTTTTTCTCATCCTCTGCGGTTTTTTTCCATCCCAATTTTCTCCTCTTTCGGGGTTTATTCCATCCCAATTTTCTCCTCTTTCGGGTTATTTGATTCATCCCAATTTTTTCCTCCTTTTTTTGGGGTTTTTTCCATCCCAATTTTCTCCTCTTTTGGGGTTATTTCCATCCCAATTGTTTCTCTTTTCTGGGGTTTGCTGCATCCCAATTGTTTGCCCTCTTTTTGGGGTTTGTTCCACCCCAATTTTCTCCTCTTTTGGAGTTTGCTCCCTCCCAATTTTCTCTTTTGGCTTTTGCTCCATCCCTTTTTTTTCCCTCTTTTGGGGTTTGTTCCATCCCAATTGTTTCTCCCTCCCAATTTTCTCCTCTTTTGGGGCTTGCTTCATCCCAGTTGTTTCTCCTTTTTTTGGGGTTTATTTCCATCCCAATTTTCTCCTCTTTTTGAGGTTTGCTCCATCCCAATTTTCTGCTCTTTTGGAGTTTGCTCCCTCCCAATTTTCTCCTCTTTTGGGGTTTGTTCCATCCCAATTTTTTCCTCTTTTGGGGTTTTCTCCATCCCATTTTTTCTCCTCCTTTGGGGTTTTCTCCATCCCAAATTTCTTCTCTTTTGGGATTTGCTCCATCCCATTTTTTTCTCATCCTCTGCGGTTTTTTTCCATCCCAATTTTCTCCTCTTTCGGGGTTTATTCCATCCCAATTTTCTCCTCTTTTTGGGTTATTTTTATCCCAATTTTCTCCTCTTTTTGAGGTTTGCTCCATCCCAATTTCCTCCTCTTTTGGATTTTGTTCCATCCCAATTGTTTCTCCTCTTTTTGGGGTTTGCTCCATCCCAATTTTCTCCTCTCTTGGGGTTTGCTCCATCCCAATTGTTTCTCCAGCCCAGTTGTTCTTCCCTCCCAATTTTCTCCTCTTTTTGGGATTTGCTCCATCCCAATTTTTTCTCCTCCTTTGGGGTTTATCCCATCCCAATTTTCTCCTCTTTTGGGGTTTTCTGCATCCAAGTGTTTCTCCTCTTTTTGGGGTTTTCTCCATCCCAATTTTCTCTTTTGGGTTTTGCTCCATCCCAAATTTTTCCTCTTTTTGGGGTTTGCTCCCTACCAATTCTTTCTGGTGAATGGCCAGTACAAAAATCCCAATATAAAAGGGGAAAAAACCCTTTTATAAAGGGTTTTTATAAAGGGTTTTTATAAAGGGTTTTTATAAAGGGCTTTTATAAAGCCTTCTGAAGGGAATTTAACAGCACAAACCTGTGGACACAGGTGGATTCCAATAATCAAAATAAAGGACTAAAAACCCAAATCTGAACCTCCTAAATCCCTCAGATTTGGTTGGAAAAGGCTTCTTTTATTCCCACTTCAAAGAAATCCCTCCCAGCTTTTGTTGTGCTGACTTTTGATGCCCAAACTTCACCTGTAACCAGTATGAAATTTGGAATTTTTAATGTACAGAATTTTCCTGAATATCAACCCATCTCTTATTTTCTTTAATATCAACCAATCTCTTATTTTCATGAATATCAACAAATCTCTTATTTTCCTTAACATCAACCAAATCTCTGCACAATATCCAGCACATTTTGAGCACTCCCATCTTTGCTCAGAGGAACAGCAGAGGCGACCCTGGACTCATTTCCAGCCTTGGGGAAGGATTTTTTTGAATTTTTTGATTTTCCTGTGAGGTGCTGAGGGTTTGGGGGTTGTGCTGATTTTTGATGCTCAAACCTCACCTGTAACCGGTGTGAAATTTGGAATTCAGAATTTTTCACATGCAGAATTTTCCTGAATATCAACCCATCACTTATTTTCTTTAATATCAACCAATCTCTTATTTTCATGAATATCAACAAATCTCTTATTTTCCTTAACACCAACCAAATCTCTGCACAATATCCAGCACATTTTGAGCACTCCCATCTTTGCTCAGAGGAACAGCCTGCAGAGGTAACCCTGGACTCATTTCCAGCTTTGGGGAAGGATTTTTTTGATTTTTTTGATTTTTCTGGGAGGTGCTGAGGGTTTGGGGGTTGTGCTGACTTTTGAAGCTCAAACCTCACCTGTAACCGCTGTGAAATTTGGAATTTTTAATGTACAGAATTTTCCTGAATATCAACCAATCTCTCATTTTCCTTAATATCAGTCAACCTCTTATTTTCATGAATATCAATCAATCTCTTATTTTCCTGAATATCAACAAATCTCTGATTTTCCTTCATATCAACCAAATCTCTGCACAATATCCAGCACATTTTGAGCACTCCCATCTTTGCTCAGAGGAACAGCAGAGGCAACCCTGGACTCATTTCCAGCCTTGGGGAAGGATTTTTTTGAATTTTTTGATTTTCCTGTGAGGTGCTGAGGGTTTGGGGGTTGTGCTGACTTTTGATGCTCAAACCTCACCTGTAACCGGTGTGAAATTTGGAATTCAGAATTTTTCACATGCAGAATTTTCCTGAATATCAACCCATCACTTATTTTCTTTAATATCAACCAATCTCTTATTTTCATGAATATCAACAAATCTCTTATTTTCCTTAACACCAACCAAATCTCTGCACAATATCCAGCACATTTTGAGCAATCCCATCTTTGCTCAGAGGAACAGCCTGCAGAGGTAACCCTGGACTCATTTCCAGCTTTGGGGAAGGATTTTTTTGATTTTTTTGATTTTTCTGGGAGGTGCTGAGGGTTTGGGGGTTGTGCTGACTTTTGAAGCTCAAACCTCACCTGTAACCGCTGTGAAATTTGGAATTTTTAATGTACAGAATTTTCCTGAATATCAACCAATCTCTCATTTTCCTTAATATCAGTCAACCTCTTATTTTCATGAATATCAATCAATCTCTTATTTTCCTGAATATCAACAAATCTCTGATTTTCCTTCATATCAACCAAATCTCTGCACAATATCCAGCACATTTTGAGCACTCCCATCTTTGCTCAGAGGAACAGCAGAGGCAACCCTGGACTCATTTCCAGCCTTGGGGAAGGATTTTTTTGAATTTTTTGATTTTCCTGTGAGGTGCTGAGGGTTTGGGGGTTGTGCTGACTTTTGATGCTCAAACCTCACCTGTAACCGGTGTGAAATTTGGAATTCAGAATTTTTCACATGCAGAATTTTCCTGAATATCAACCCATCACTTATTTTCTTTAATATCAACCAATCTCTTATTTTCATGAATATCAACAAATCTCTTATTTTCCTTAACACCAACCAAATCTCTGCACAATATCCAGCACATTTTGAGCACTCCCATCTTTGCTCAGAGGAACAGCCTGCAGAGGTAACCCTGGACTCATTTCCAGCTTTGGGGAAGGATTTTTTTGATTTTTTTGATTTTTCTGGGAGGTGCTGAGGGTTTGGGGGTTGTGCTGACTTTTGAAGCTCAAACCTCACCTGTAACCAGTGTGAAATTTGGAATTTTTAATGTACAGAATTTTCCTTAATATCAATCAACCTCTTATTTTCCTTAATATCAGTCAACCTCTTATTTTCATGAATATCAATCAATCTCTTATTTTCCTGAATATCAACAAATCTCTGATTTTCCTTCATATCAACCAAATCTCTGCACAATATCCAGCACATTTTGAGCACTCCCATCTTTGCTCAGAGGAACAGCAGAGGCAACCCTGGACTCATTTCCAGCCTTGGGGAAGGATTTTTTTGAATTTTTTGATTTTCCTGTGAGGTGCTGAGGGTTTGGGGGTTGTGCTGACTTTTGATGCTCAAACCTCACCTGTAACCGGTGTGAAATTTGGAATTCAGAATTTTTCACATGCAGAATTTTCCTGAATATCAACCCATCACTTATTTTCTTTAATATCAACCAATCTCTTATTTTCATGAATATCAACCAATTTCTGCACAAATCCAGCACATTTTCAGCACTCAGAGGAGAGGAATATCCTGGTGCAGCCCGCAGAGACAACCCTGGACTCATTTCCAGCTTTGAGGAAGGATTTTTTTTGAATTTTTTGATTTTCCTGCGAGGCGCTGAGGGCTTGGGGGCTGGGAGTGGAGCAAGCACGAGGTGCTGAACAAGGCTGCAAAAACAGCAGTGACAAAACCACCCCAGCATCCTGCCTGCCACATCCTCATTGTCCCCACAGCGAAAGTGTCACCAGAGCTCCTTCAAGGTGAGGAAACCAACCCCGAGCTGTGCAAGAGCACTCGAGCTGTATTTTAATTTATTTTTCTCCCCCCTCAACTCAGCCCGTTTTGTTGTAAAGGAGCCGATTCGCAGCTCATTTAAGTTAAAAAAAGACTTTTTGCAGGGCCGCGGCCGTGTGGGATGCGCGGGACGGGTGAGGAGGGTTTTTCCTGCTGGCAATAAAACACAAGGAGGAAGGTGATGAAGAGGAGGAAGAAGAGGCATTGTCCAGCTGGGCAGGGCTGTCCTTGCTGGTGCTCCTACTCCTGCAGGAGCGTTTCTCTCCAGTTAAAGCCCCCGGTGGGTCCATGGGTGAGAGGGAGGATGGGGGGGTCTGTGAGCTGCCACACGCCGGTGTCCCCCAGCTCTTCACAGGAGCAGAAGCCCAGGTAGGGAATCTGTGAGGAGAGAGGTGGGAATTCAGGAAAACAGCAGGGATTGAGCTGGGTAATCCCAAGGGATCCATACTGTGATAAATAGGTATGATTCGTGCTGATAGAAATTGAAACAGTAATCAATAGTGATACAGTAATTAATATTTGAGAATAATAAACCAGGTAATAGTTAAAAGTTGTAATGCCAAAGAAGAGAGGGAAAGGAGGGGCTCCACCCACCCCCTGTGGGATCTCAGCACCTCAGGATGGAGGTGCAGAGTCACCGAGACCACCCTTGGGGGGCTCGGAGGTCCTGGAATGTTGCCAGAAGTGTCTGGTGGCTGCACTTTGATCCTGCACGGGAGACACCTGTGTGAGGATGGGAGGATCTCACTGGGGTAAATGGTGAAGGGATAAGTTAATTAGAGTGTGAGACACAGGGTTTAGGATTTCTGTACAGGGGGGTCTGGAGAAGCAAGATGGAGGAATTGGGGCGTGTCCTGTCCTTCTTCTTCTTCTTCTTGGCCTCCATCTTCTGTGGTGGTGGTGGCACTTTGGGATTGGTTCTTGCTAAAAGTGCACTGGTTAATAAGGGTGAAAGGCATTGGGGAAAATAGGTAAATATTGTATACGTAGTTTTGGGTATAAAGATAAGTGACCGCCCCGGGGGCTCTCAGTGTGCCCATGGCTGGCTGCTGTGCAGACCTCTGTCGGGCCAAGAGAAAATCTTGTAGATAAAAACTAATAAACACTGAAGACCGAGAAAAAACCTGAAGACTCTTTTCGTCCTTTGGAGCGCGGGCTGGCCAAGACCACCCCGAGCCTTTCCAGGCCATCAGAAACAGCCGAGACAGCGACAACCCCCCATTCTCAGCAGATGTTCTCAAAGACCACAGGAAAGAAGCTGAAGATACAGTTGCTAAAAATGACCAAGAACCTGGTTGGGTCCAAGAAAATGCTAATTGTAAGGGACTTATTGCTTTGATATGTAGATGCAGTGATACGTTATTCTTGGCTTACATTGTACTGGCTTGGTGCGCATGTGTAACCCAAAGGTGAATTAAAGGACAGCGAAGAAGACTACAGAGCCTTCATCAGTGACCACCCCCAAAGACTTGTGCGACCGCCAAACCGAGTGGTGGTGTCGCAGACATTTCTTCACAGAAATCCTTTCTTTCGGATTTCTGTGTCTTCGGGAGGTCAGAGGCCTCAGAAGGGAAGGTAAACAATTATTGTCAGATGCTGTGGAATGTAACAGGGGTCTCTTGATTGGCTCATTTTCTATGTTTATAATTAAGGGCCAATCACCAGTGCAAGCTAGGGGACTGAGTCCTTGGGCAAAACTTTGTTATGGATTCTTTCTATCTATTCTAGCTAGCTTAGCAGCTCTGCAAACCTCTCTGTATATTCTATTTAGCATAGTCATAATGTATTCTATATAATATATAATAAATCAGCCTTCTGATCAAGAAACAAGATTCACCGTCTCTCTCTCACCAGCAGCGACCCACTCAGGCGTGGTAATATGGTGGCACGTGCGTAGTAAAAGTAGTGAAGAAAGTAGAAACAGAAAAGTGACAAACCGAAAATAGGAGGAGATGGCATTGACACACGGCATGTAAGAAGTGATTTCCACTCAGCAAGCTCGTACGTGAGGTGGCAAGGGTCACTGAACCCTGCCCTCCGTACCCCGCGGTTGTTTTTGCTTATGCACTATTATTTGAACCAAATTATCCCTTGTTTATATATTTTCTAAACTATTTCATTCAAATTGTTACTACTTTTAATATTATTTAGTTTTTTTTAATGATGAAATAATTAAGCAAACATAACAATACCCATCCCAGGGGTGAGACCCTGCTGGGCCACTCCAGGATTTCACCCTTTTTTGCTCTCTTTCCCTCTCCCAAAGTCCATTTTCAGATGGTGATTGACAGGCTGCGCACCACAAAAAAAAAAAAACCAAAACAGATTATACCCTTGGAATGTGGGTTTAAAAATGTAGTTTTGAATGGAACGTAGCTTTAAAAATGTAGCTTTAAGAACGCAGTTTTAAAAATGTTGTTTTAAGAAGGTAGTTTTAAGAATGTAGGTTTGAATGCAATATAGTCTTAAGAATGTAGCTTTAAAAATGTAGTTTTGAATGGAATGTAGTTTCAAAAATGTAGGTTTAAGAATGTAGTTTTGAATGGAATGCAGTTTTAAAAATGTAGTTTTAAAAAGGTAGTTTTGAATGAAACGTAGCTTTAAGAATGAAGTTTAAGAATGTACTTTTAAGAATGTAGGTTTAAGAATGGAGGTTTGAATGCAATGTAGTTTCAAAAATGTAGGTTTGAGAATGTAGTTTTGAATGAAATGCAGTTTTAAAAGTGTATGTTTAAGAATGTAGTTTTGAAAGGAATGTAGTTTTAAGAATGTAGTTTTAAAAATGTAGTGTTGAATGGAATGTAGTTTTAAAAATGTTGTTCTAAAAATGTAGCTTTGAATGGAATTGTAGTTTCAAGAATGTAGTTACGAATGAAATGTAGTTTTAAAAATGTAGTTTTAAAAAGGCAGTTTTGAATGAAATGTAGCTTTAAGAATGTAAGTTTAAGAATGTACTTTTAAGAATGTAGGTTTGAATGAAATGTAGGTTTAAGAAAGCAGTTTTGAATGGGATGTAGGTTTAAATGGGATGTAGGTTTAAACAGGGACCAGCTCAAAGCAAGTGTGGTCCCAAACCAGCACAGCTTTGGGGGAAATGTGGATGTTCCTGCAGCTCAGGAACATTTTTGTTCCTGTTTTGTTTGAATTTTGGGGGGATATGGATGTTCCTGCAGCTCAGGTGGGCACCTGACCCCACAAACCCAAAAGGCTCCCAGCAAACCCTTCTCAGGTGGGCACCTGACCCCACAAAGCACAAACTGTCCCTGCACACCCATCTCAGGAGGGTCCCTGACCCCACACTCTGCCCCAGCCTCTCAAACCCTTCTCCCTCACCCTCCTGACTCCTGAAATGAGTCCATGTCAGACCAAGCCCTGCTCCAGCAGATCTCCACTTGGTTTTGTCCCTGCTGGCCCTCACCTTTCGGACCATCTGTACAAAATCCTTGGAGTTCTGGGGTGACAGCCCCTGGAGCTGGCAGGTGCAGGCCTCCAGGGAGGAGGCATGAGCCACGATCAGGATGTTATTTCCTGAAATAAAATGAGAAACACTGTTGGGGAAGGTGAAACAGGAAAGCCTTATCAATATCATTGCCTGGCAAAAGATTCTGAGAATATGGAAACTATAAGCGAGATTGAAATGAAAGCAAGCTTTGAGATCCCTCAGTTACTGAACAACTGGGAAACAATGGTGTGGCTGGCTGAAGGTGATCCCCTTTTGATGGAACAACACCCTCTGCTTGCAGACAGGCCCAAGGGTCAGGGCAGACCCTACAGCTTGGCAGAAGGGGCCCAAAGAGGAGATATTAGGGTTTAAAATGTAACACAGTGTGGTGATGTAATGATTCTTACAGGCTGCATGTAAATGCTGCAGGATTTGTGTATTGTACTAGATTGGTTAGTGAGGATTAGAATATCCAAAACAGAAGATAATTTATTGCATTGGAACGGGAACCTTTCTCTCTTTTCCTCACTCTCTCATCCTCTTTACCACTCTCTTTACCTCTCTCTCCCTCTTTGGGGCTGCTCTGAGCTGTGGCTGGCAGCTCCCAGCAGGGCCCTGCACCCAGGCCCTTTGCAATAAACCCCAAATTCCCAGCCCTGGCTCCAGAGATCTCCCATCTCTTTCTGTCCCCACTGTCCCACCCCTGTCACTCCTACAAAACACAGCCTGAGGAGGGACCCAAAGCCAGGTTTAGGGGCTGGTGCCCCAGATCAAGCAGCCTTTTAAAACACTTTATCCTACAACAACACATCAAGCTGTGAATTGTCGCTGTCACATCCTCTGAAAAATCCCTTTTGCCCAGGATTTCTCTCCTAGGAAGCTGAGAAGCCTCAGAGAAAAAGGAAAACAATAATTATCTGATTTGCTTCTCCTGTGTTTTGCTGCTTTGGAATGTGTTTGGAGATTGTTTTATTGGTTTCATGGGAATTGTTTTGACTCTTCGTCCAATCAGCGCCAAGCTGTGTAGGGACTCTGGAAAGAGTCACGAATCTGCATTATTATCTTTTTAGCCTTTTGTCTGTATCCTTTCTGTATTCTTTAGTATAATATAATTAATATAATATAATTAATATAATATAATTAATATAATATAATATAATATAATTAATATAATATAATATAATATAATTAATATAATATAATATAATATAATATAATATAATATAATATAAATATCAGCCTTTTGAGAACACAGAGTCACATTCATCATTCCGCCCTGCCACGGGGCACCCCACAAATACAAGAGTGAATGAAGGGGAAAATGAGATTTGTTAACATGTTTAGAGCATTTCTCAGTTTTCAGGGTAGTGCTTAACTCATTCCTACTTGGTTTGAAAATGCTTTCTGGAGAAAACAAGAATTCCAGTGAGGTTTCAGCTGTGTTGGGAAGCAGATGCTTTTTGCCTACGCAAAAATTAATTCCTGTTACAACAAACACTTTAATTTCACTTGCTGGCTTTGCACAGTGGCAGCTCTGCATTTCCATTTCTGAGATCCTTCACAAGCAATGCCCCACTGTGCTTTTGAATTTTTGCGTGCAAACCATTAAAATCAAAGCTTAGAATGCAGAGTCAGGTCAGCGAGAGGAAATCTGTGAAAACGACAGAATTTAGGGATTCTCAGAATCAACAATAACAGTTAGAGGTTTTTTAAAAAAAATCAATATTGTGTTTGGAGAAATGTTCTAAGGTTTTTATGGAAATATAAGTTGGAGGAGGGGCTTGGATAGGGGAGGGAAAATGTCCCATTTAGTGGTGGGAACACACAGCAGAGGGCAAATAATAAATAAATTCCCACCATTCCAATGGAATCCCTAAAATAATTCTGCTGTTTAACTTTATGGATCTCTCTTGTAAGAGAAGTATATCTGAAAAATAATTCATCTAATCCCTTGGGAATAAATTCCCATCATTCCAATGGGATCCCTAAAATAATTCTGCTATTTAACTTTCTGGCCTTGACTTGTAAAGTGATGTATCTGGAAAAGAATTCATTTATTCCCTTGGGAATAAATTCCTATCACTCCAGTGGGTAAGGATCCCTAAAATAATTCTGCTATTTAACTTTATGGACCTCTCTTGTAAGGTGATGTATTTAAAAATAATTCATTTACTCCCTTGGGAATAAATTCCCATCATTGCAATGGGATCCCTAAAATAATTCTGCTGTTTAACTTTATGGCCCTCTCTTGTAGGGTGATGTATCTAAAAAACAATTCATTTATTCCCTTGGGAATAAATTCCTATCACTTCAATGGGTCAGGATTCCTAAAATAATTCTGCTATTTGACTTTATGGAACTCTCTTGTAAGGTGATGTATCTGGAAAATAATTCATTTATTCCCTTGGGAATAAATTCCTATCACTTCAATGGGTCAGGATTCCTAAAATAATTCTGCCATTTGACTTTCTGGCCCGCTCTTAAGGTGATGTATCTGCAAAACAATTCCGAAGGGAATAAGTGAATTCTCTTGGGAATTTCCATTTATTCCCTTGGGAATAAATTCCTATCATTCCAATGAGTCGGGATCCCTAAAATAATTCTGCCATTTGACTTTCTGGCCCTCTCTTGTAAGAGGAGTTTATCTGAAATTATAGCTCAGGACTTTCCAATGGTTCTGGGAGAGAGGATGGGAGATTCAGGGCTGGGAATTTATCCTCTAAGAGAGAAATAATTCAGGAATGTTGGAATTGCCACCCCCTCTGCAGCACTCACTCACCTTTGCCTTTACATTCACTGATGATTTCCTTCGTCACTTGGTAGCTTCTGCTGATGTAGGAGTCGTAAGACTCAGAAACCACCAACTTGCTGACAGGAATATGAGGTCTGAGGGGAGAGAAACACAGCCAGGGAATTGTAAAAATAAAGAATTCTAACTGACTGCAAGGACTGGGAGGAGAAAAAAACAGCCAGGGAATGGTAAAAATAAAGAATTCTAACTGACTGCAAGGACTGGGAGGAGAAAAACGCAGCCAGGGAATGGCAAAAATAAAGAATTCTAACTGACTGCAAGGACTGGGAGGAGAAAAAAACAGCCAGGGAATGGTAAAAATAAAGAATTCTAACTGTAAGGTCCGTGCAACCTCTGTGATCAGGAGGAAGTGCCAGTGATGTGGGAAATTTGGTTGATAATAAGCCAAAATTTATTTTATATGTATATATTTTATATAGAATAATATTTATATAATTTATATATAAATATATAAAAATACTAACTATTATATAATATATTTATGTTTGAATTTCTTATATATTATATAATCTCAGGTCACATATATATATATTCTACATATATTGTATAGAATTTTCAGGTCATATATATATTTAATATATATTTAACATATAATTTATATATTTATAGATATTATTTAATATATGTACATATACATATGTATATACATATATAAATTTATATATAATTTATATATATTTATATATAATTTTCAGGTCATATATACATATATATAAAAAATATATGTATATTTTATATATTATTTAATATACCTACATACATATATATACACACATATATATTTAGACACATACATGTATATATACATATATAAATAAATAATAATAATACTATATATATATATAATTTCCAGGTCATATATATTATATGTATATTTATATCTATTATTTAACATATCTATGTACACATATACACACACACACATATATATATATATATATATATATATATATATATATATATATATAAATTAAAAAATATAAAAAAATATAAAAATATATAATTTTCAGGTCATGTTCAGCACAGCAGCCCGGAGCCTGCTCTGAGTTTCTCTGGACACCCTCAGCAGCTCTCCCAGCCTGTGGTGACATTCACCCTGAGCAGGTTTGGGTGCTGGGTGCCCCGAGCAGGTTTGGGTGCTGGGTGCCCCGAGCAGGTTTGGGTGCTGGTGCCCCGAGCAGGTTTGGGCACTGGGTGCCCCAAGAGCCCCAGTTTGTGCAGGTTTAGGTGCTGGTGCCCTGAGCAGGTTTGGGCACTGGGTGCCCCGAGAGCCCCAGTTGTGCAGGTTTGGGTGCTGGTGCCCTGAGCAGCCCCAGTTGTGCAGGTTTGGGTGCTGGGTGCCCTGAGCAGGTTTGGGCGCTGGGTGCCCCGAGCAGGTTTGGGCGCTGGGTGCCCCGAGAGCCCCAGTTTGAGCAGGTTTGGGTGCTGGGTGCCCCGAGAGCCCCAGTTGTGCAGGTTTGGGTGCTGGGTGCCCTGAGAGCCCCAGTTTGTGCAGGTTTGGGTGCTGGGTGCCCCCAGAGCCCCAGTTTGAGCAGGTTCGGGTTCTGGTGCCCCGAGCAGGTTTGGGTGCTGGGTGCCCCGAGAGCCCCAGTTGTGCAGGTTTGGGTGCTGGGTGCCCCGAGAGCCCCAATTGTGCAGGTTTGGGCGCTGGGTGCCCCCAGAGCCCCAGTTTGAGCAGGTTCGGGTTCTGGTGCCCCGAGAGCCCCAGTTGTGCAGGTTTGGGCGCTGGGTGCCCTGAGCAGGTTTGGGTGCTGGGTGCCCCGAGCAGGTTTGGGTGCTGGGTGCCCCGAGCAGGTTTGGGTGCTGGGTGCCCTGAGCAGCCCCAGTTTGTGCAGGTTTGGGTGCTGGGTGCCCCCAGAGCCCCAGTTTGAGCAGGTTCGGGTTCTGGTGCCCCGAGAGCCCCAGTTGTGCAGGTTTGGGCGCTGGGTGCCCCGAGCAGCCCTGCCCTCGGTACCTGTAGGTTGTGTCCACGCTGAGCGTGGCTGCAGCCAGGTCTGCGGGGGGGATCCAGGCGGGCAGCGAGCTCCCCGACACCCACTTGGTCCACTCGAACAGGCCGGGCTCCACCCGGATCTTCAGGCTGTTCTCCTGCTGCATGCCTGCGACACACGGACAGGGGAGGAACAGAGCAGCTTTAATGCTTCAGGTATTTGTTAATTAAAAAATAAATTTAATTGTAATTATTATTAAATAAATAAAATTAATTAACTTTATGTCATGTATATGGTTCACTCAAACAAGCCGGGCTCTACCCAGATTTTCAGGTTGTTCTCCTGTTGCATACCTGGAAAACAGGGAGATGAGGCCAGGTAGCAGTGAGAAGGAAGAGATAAGATTTAATGCTTCAGGTGTCTGTTAATTTATTGGTTTTCTATGGGAAATTAATTATTACTGTTCCTATTTTCCTATTGTTAAGTATTGCTTATTCCTGTTCTCTATAGGAAATTAGGTATTAAAAAAAATTAAATTATTTAATGTATGCCCTACAACTGATTCGTAAATAATCAAATAATTATTGAAACAAAAATATATTAATTATAAAAATCAAAAATAATTAATTTAATGTATTCCCTACAATACATACATTGTATACAATGTATTGTAGGGAATGTCAAACTCTGGCTGGCAGCTGGTGCAATTAGAAAAGGGCTCCTTATAGATTGTGCTGATAGAAAATATATTGCTATGGAAATAATGATTGCCATTCACTTAATAGATAATAGTAATTAATTTAGTTAGAATAGAATAATATATATAGTAATAATATTATCTATAATAAAATAGAATATAATAATAGAATAATAGAAGAATATACAATAGAATTATTAAATAAAATAATGAATAAATTTAATAATAATTTTATTAATCAATAAAATAATAATAACCTATATATTAAAAATAAATTTTAATGAATAAATAATGCATTTAAAGAAATTAAATTTATTTAAATAATTAAATAAAAATGATATAATAATACACCAATATATAATATAATAATATAAAAATTAATTCAACAATAAAATTAATACTAATTACCACCCCCCCATGGACTTAGGCCCATGTTTTTTCCCTGTTTGTCAGATTTTTTGCAGCACATGAGGACACCCCAGCCCGTCCCTGTGTCCCTTACCTTTCAGGATGTTGTGGGCTGTCTGCACGCAGCGCAGCGAGGGCGAGCTGTAGATGTAGTCTACAATGGTGTTGGTTTCTAGCAAGGCTTCACCTGCAAGACAGTGTCCCCTCAGAGCCTCAGATGCCACCAGCAAAGTGTCCTTGGGCCCGTTCATTGCCACCAGGAAAGTGTGCCCTCAAACCCCTTTAATTCCCCACAAAATGTGTCCTTGGACCCCGTTAATGCCACCAGCAAAGTGTCCTCAGACCCCGTTAATGCCACCAGGAAAGTGTCCTTGGACCCCGTTAATGCCACCAGCAAAGTGTCCTTGGGCCCGTTCATTGCCACCAGGAAGGTGTGCCCCCAAATCCCTCTAATTCTCCACAAAATGTGTCCTTGGACCCCATTAATGCCACCAGCAAAGTGTCCTTGGACCCGTTCATTGCCACCAGGAAAGTGTGCCCTCAAACCCCTTTAATTCCACACAAAATGTATCCCGGGACCCCTTTAATGTCACAAATTGTGTGTCCTTGGACCCCATTAGCAAAGTGTGCCCTCAAACCCTTTTAATGCCATCAGAAAAGTGTTCTCAGACCTCATTAATGCCACCATCAAAGTGTCCTTGGACCCCTTTACTGCCACCAGCAAAGTGTGTCCTCAAACCCTCTTAATGCCACCAGCAAAGTGTGTCCTCAAACCCTCTTAATGCCACCAGCAAAGTGTCCTCAAACCCCTTTAGTTCCCCACAAAATGTGTCCTTGGATCCCTTTACTGCCACCAGCAGAGTGTGTCCTCAAACCCTTTTAATGCCACCAACAAAGTGTCCTCAAACCTCGTTAATGCCACCAGCAAAGTGTCCTTGGAGCTCTTCAATGCTACTCAAAGTGTGTCCTTGTCCCCTGAATGCCACCAGTTGAGTGTCCTTGGAACCATTTATTACCACCAGAAAAGTGTGCCCTCAAACCTCTTTAATTCTCCACAAAAATGTGTCTCTGGACACCTTTACTGCCACCAGCAGAGTGTGTCCTCAAACCATTTTAATGCCACCAATAAAGTGTCCTCAGACCTCATTAGTCCCACCAGCAAAGCGTCCTTGGAGCTGTTAATGCCACCCAAAGTGTGTCCTCAAACCCTTTTAATGTCACCAGAAAAGTGTCCTCAGTAAAGTGCCACCAGTAAAGTGACCTTGGACCCCTTTAATGTCACAAATTGTGTGTCCTTGGACCCCATTAGCAAAGTGTGTCCTTGAACCCCTGAATGCCACCAACAAAGTGTCCTTGGACCTCTCCAAAGCCACCAGCAAAGTGTCCTCACACCCCTTGAGTGCCTCCAGGAAAGGGTGTGCACAGACCTCTCCAAAGCCACCAGCAAAGTGTCCTTGGAGCTCTTAATGCCACCCAAAGTGTGTCCTTGTCCCCCAAATGTGACCAGCAAAGTGTCCTTGGAGCTGTTAATGCCACCCAGTGTGTCCTTGTCCTCTGAGTGCCACCAGTAAAGTGTCCTTGGAGCTGTTAATGCCACCCAAAGTGTGTCCTTGTCCCTGAATGCCACCAGCAAAGTGTGCTTGGAGCTCGTTATGCCACCCAAAGTGTGTCCTTGTGCCCCGAATGCCACCAATTTAAAATGTGTTTAAAATGTAACACTTTGTAAAGTGTCCTTGGAGCTCTTAATGCCACCCAAAGTGTGTCTTTGTCCCCCAAATGACACCAGCAAAGTGTCCTTGGAGCTCTTAATGCCATCCAAAGTGTTTCCTTGTCCCCTGAGTGCCACCAGCAAAGTGTCCTTGGAGCTCTTAATGCCACCCAAAGTGTTTCCTTGTCCCCTGAGTGCCACCAGCAAAGTGCTGTGACACTCACAGGGTCCCCTTCTGTCCCTGCTGCCATGTGGAGCCTGAGCATCCTCCGGCTGCCCTGTGGTTTATTTGTGCTCAGACAAGGCAGGATAATTTTAGCTGCCCCAGTTTGGCTGTGCCCAGCAAGGAGTGCTGGAAGGATTTGAGTTGAAATGCTCAGAGCTGTGTGTTTGAGGGCTGGGCTCTCCCATCACAGCTCCCAAGATGTGCTGCTTCACCGACAAAGGATTTTATCTGTGCACAAAGCAGCAGGCTCAGGGATGAGGATGGGGAGGGTGGGAGAGCGCTGGAAATGATTGGTGACATTATAAAGCCGGGCAGGCTGATAAAAGGATGCTGGTGTGGCAAGCTGGGGGGAAAAAAGCAGATTTTGGAGGAGGTGACAGCCACACTGCTGCAGTGCTCCACAAGGTGGATAATAACAAAATTTTCCCAGTGCATTCATCCTTTGGTGGCTCTGATTCCCCCCATGTCCCACATTTCTGCTTTGCCTTCTCAGCTGCAGCAGCTGAGGGAGATGAGGTTTCCTTTGGAAGAGGAAAATTGCTGGGGAAGGTGAAGGGACTTTGAAAAGCTCCTTGAAAGATTTAAATCCTGTCAGCTCAAGGCATCCAATCCATTTTTCCTGCCTTGAACGTTTCCATTCTCTGATGGGGGGAAGATAATGGGAGGAAGTGGGAGGAAGAAAACAAACCTTCCTGGGCAAGGTCTTCATGGAACCATGGAATGGTTTGGGTTGGAAAAAACCAAAAACCCCCTGGCCAGGGACACTTTTCACCACTCCAAGTTGCTCCAAACCCTGTCCAACATGGCCTTGGACACTTCCATGAATGAGTCACACTCATGGGAACAATTCCTTTAAATCCTTGAAAGATTTAAATCCTGTTAGCTCAGGGCATCCAATCCATTTTTTTTCTTCCTTGAACATTTCCTTTCTCTGATGGAGGGAAGGTAATGGGAGGAAGTGGAAGATAATGAAGTTTCCTGGGAAAGATCTTCATGGAACCATGGAATTATTTGGGTTGGAAAAACCAAAAAACCCCCTGGGCAGGGACACTTTTCACTATCCCAGGTTGCTCCAAATCCTGTCCTTGAACACTTCTATGAATGTGCCACACTCATGGGAACAATTCCTTTAAATCCTTGAAAGATTTCAATCCTGTTAGCTCAGGGCATCCAATCCATTTTTTTCCTGCCTTGAATGTTTCTTTTCTCTGATGGGGGAGGAAGATAATGGGAGGAAGTGGGAGGAAGATAATGTGCTTCACACTGCAGCAATAATGAAGTTTCCTGGGCAAGATCTTCACGGAACCATGGAATGGTTTGGGTTGGAAAAAACCAAAAACCCCCTGGCCAGGGACACTTTTCACCACTCCAAGTTGCTCCAAACCCTGTCCAACCTGGCCTTGGACACTTCCATGAATGGGCCACACTCATGGGAACAATTCCTTTAAATCCTTGAAAGATTTAAATCCTGTTAGCTCAGGGCATCCAATCCATTTTTTCCTGCCTTGAACATTTTCATTTCTCTGATGGAGGGAAGATAATGGGAGGAAGTGGAAGATAATGAAGTTTCCTGGGCAAGACCTTCATGGAACCATGGAATGGTTTGGGTTGGAAAAAACCAAAAACCCCCTGGGCAGGGACACTTTTCACCACTCCAAGTTGCTCCAAACCCTGTCCAACCTGGCCTTGGACACTTCCATGAATGGGCCACACTCATGGGAACAATTCCTTCCCAAAAATCCCCCCCCAAATCCCCCCAGTCCAGCTGCAAGCTTTGCCTGCTGAGCAGCACTTACCCACGAGCCTGGCCTGGGTGCAGCCCAGCACGGTGATGGGAGCATCTTTTTCATAATCCCTGAAACCACCACTCCTCTGAGGTAAGTTGTGAGGCATGTTCAGGTTGCTGCGCATGTACCTGCCTGCAGGGAGAGGTGCCGAGCTGCAATTATTCCCCCAGACAAAAGCAGGAACATCAACACCTGATTTTCTCCTCTCCCACCACCTCAGCTGTGCCTAAGCCCGGCTCATGAGCAGGTTTTTTTCCCATACAAATTTACAGGAATCTCACAAAATTAAATTAAATTAATTTTAAATCTCTCACCAGCTCAAAATCGGCACAGAATGTTGCTAAGGTTCTCAAATTTATTTATTTTTTTTAGGACTGATTTCCCCAAGGGAATGTCATTTCTATCCCACAACAAACATTCCACTTTTACAGGAGGTTGGAATATCAGAGTTTAGAAAGAAGGGAGTTGTGAAATCATCCTTTCACCACAAGGTTTTGAATAGAGGAATCTTTTAGGACAGATTTGTGATCAGCTCTAAGGCCAACACAGCCTGAAGTTATAATTTATTCACTAGTCTGAAACCAGAGCATAACATTTGGTTTAAAACACCAATTTATACCCCAGAAACCACTCTGAGCAGTGTTATTTTCATTTAACAACAAGTGAATGGCTCCATTTCATGAGACCCAGCAGTACAAAATTTTTCTTTGATGGCAGCAAATGTTTTCATTGAACACAGACTGCCAACACCATGACTGCATTTTCTCTGTGGTGATGGAACTGTAAGCACTCCTGTGATATATTCCCAAATATTGCCAAATGGAGCATTTCCTCCTTGCTGCTGCTGGCTGCACAAAAATCAAAATTTTGTCTTAAAACCCACAGCTTCTACCAGAGAGTGGCCACTTCTTCCTCCATGAAATCCTGGGATACCCCCAGATAGCAATAAAGGTGAATAACAAAGGGCAGAAGACCTCAAAGTTCCAGCAGCAAAGGCTCCACTTTCATATTACAGCATATTTTATATTCAATTTTCCAAGTTATTGTGTTTTATTCTAAATTGGCTAGAATAAAACTAACTAAATCATTAGAAGAAATTCTAACTCTCTGCCACTCAATTCATTGGTTAGAAGGCGCCTGTGTGTGTATGTGCTAAGACTCTATCTTTACACAGGTGTTTACGCTTTTTCTTTGTGGATTTCTTCATTTTCACAGATTCAAACTGCCTTTTGACAAGAATATTGTTATGTAAACTCATTCTCATGGTTCTTTTCCATGGGAACGTAACAGGCTACCTGTTAATTGAGCTGAAATAGAAAGGCCTGATTTTATAATGTGGGAGAGTTTTACAGTGACTTCTGTGAGCCAGAGAGGAGTTTGATAAGAGGATGCATATTTGATAAGAGGATTCATGTTTGATAGGAGGATCCACGTTTACCCCAGAAAGAATTCTCTACCAAGGTCATTGACACAGAAACCAAGAAAAAAGAAGGATAAATAAGAGAAGCCTGCAACTCTTTATTCCATAAGCACTTTGTTTGTCTTGTGACCAATAAGTAAACTGAAGAGTTTTGTAAGAATGCATAAAAAGCATGCATGCTGTAATAAAAACAGGTTTGAAACCTTCTGAAAACAGAGTGTAGCTTTGTGTTGTGACCATCTCAACTATGACATTTTCAGGCATTTTTAAAATAAGTTTTTACCCTACATGCGACACGCTGGGCTCACCTTTGGCATCGAAGCACTGGGACAGCCAGTACTTGCCAAACACCACATCCATCCTCTCTCCATGCCTGCACACGAACAGGCAGCGCTTCTGAGGGCCCGGCTGGCTGCTTATCCTCAGGGGCTGATGTTGGGGGAGATGAAACAGGAAAGCCTTATCAATATCATTGTCTGGCAAAAGATTTTGAGAGTTTGGAAACTATGAGGGAGATTGAAATGAAAGCAAGCTTTGAGATCCCTCAGTTACTGAACAACTGGGAAACAATGGTGTGGCTGGCTGAAGGTGATCCCCTTTTGATGGAACAACACCCTCTGCTTGCAGGCAGCTCCAAGGGTCAGAGCAGACCCTGCCAGCTTGGCAGAAGGGGCCCAAAGAGGAGTTTTTAGGGTTTAAAATGTAACACAGTGTGGTGATGTAATGATTCTTATAGGCTGCATGGAAATGCTGCAGGATTTGTATCTTGTACTAGATTGGTTAGTGAGAATCAGAATATTGAACACAGAAGAAGATTTATGGTATTTTAACAGGAACTTTGCTCTCTTACCTTCTCATCCTCTCTCCCCTTCTCTTCTCTCGGGCCTGCTCTGAGCTGTGCCTGGCAGCTCCAGCAGGGCCCTGCACCCAGGCCCTTTGCAATAACCCACAAGTTCCATGACCAGAAGAAGATTTATCGTATTGTAATGGGAACCTCTCTCTCTCATCCTCTTTACCACACTCTTACCTTCTCTCTCTTTACCTCTCTCTCCCTCTTTGGGGCTGCTCTGAGCTGTGGCTGGCAGCTCCCAGCAGGGCCCTGCACCCAGGCCCTTTGCAATAAACCCCAAATTCCCAGCCCTGGCTCCAGAGATCTCTCGTCTCCATCCGTCCCGACCATCCTACCCCTACAGGCTGCAAGGGAATTGATGCCTTCAGTTGGAGCTTTTATATTTTCCACATTCTGCCCTGCATTGGTATAGAGCTCTGAACTTCAACACATATAAATTGTCACCAAGTTCTCCTCACAGCTCAGTCCCACAGAACAATCCTTGTCCAGCCCCAGAACCAAGGACACCACTGCAGCTCCAGCCCAAAAAGTGCAAACAACAGAGAACTGAGCAACAAACAACAGAAAACTGAGCAACAGAGAGCAAACTGGGAGGCTGGGACTGCAGAACCTGGAGTTGGAATTGGACAACTAACTCCATGTGGAAATCGACCAAAATTTATTAAAGTGTGAAAACTCGTGACCTGCCATCCATCTTGGGTGTAGCTCTGGCTGGGCTCTTGTACAGCCCAAGCTGTGTCCTTTAAAAAATAAATTAATTATATCCTTTTAAAAAATGCCCATTTTATTCCTCTAACTGTCCAGCCTCTCCAAGCATGAAAGTGGCAGCAGGCTTGACTTTCAGCAGAGTGCAGAGACCTCAGAAAACCACAAGATTTGGATTTTTTTTTGCTTTGCCCTTGTGCAAACATCCCAGGGAAGGCTGCAGGATTTGTTGCCTTGATGGGTTTGTGGGGCTCTTTGGGAATTTATAATCCTGCTACACTTATCTATACATAAAATCATTTATCTATCCATATAATCCTGGTGCATTGACATTTATTTTATGTGCTATAAAGCTGCTGAGGGGGGCAGAGGAGGGGGTCCTGCCACCCCAGCTGAAGAGGCAGTTTGGGGACAGGGCTGTGCCATTAAAAACTCTGTAACTTGTGCTGCAGGGAGTGAAAAGATAAATTTTTTTTAGGAAAATCCATTCGGTGGAAGGTTGTCCCTAATGATTTCTGGCTGTGGGTCCCTACCTGCACGTTCTGGCAGATGATGGTGAGAGGCCCAGCGTCCCCTGGCCCTTGGTCTTCCTGCTGCCTTCTCTCCAGAGCTCCATCAGCAAAGGCTTGGAGGGATGGGCAGGATGAGGTGTTCAGGATGGAGTAGGACCTGCCAAAAATAGAAAAACATTGTCTTTGGGAATGGTCTTTGTGCTCTCAGGATGTTTCTGTAGCCTGCAGGAGCTGGTGGTAATTATTGTTGTAATTATTTTATTATTATTTGGAGTTTAGTGCTGCTCTGAGAGCACCTTGCCAGGTGATGCACACACGCGAGGAGACAATTCCATCTCCATGGGCCGTTTCCTTAGGAACAATTCACAGAACAATTCCCAAACTTTGCCCTGGGAGATTCTCTCCACCCTGGAATGTCCTCATGGAAAACGCCAGGACCCTCCTGATGGCCACAGGATGCTCACTAACATCACCTGGGGACCTTTCCATGCCACTGACCGTGGATTTGTGATCCCAAATTTGGGAATGAACGGCTGCAGGGAGTTTGCACTCATTTCTAGCACAAGCTGTGGCTGCAGCAGGAAGCTGGGGCCTCTCCCTGTTCAGTTCTCAGGGTTCCTGTGCCCAAAACAGCTTCTCCCCCTGTTGCTCCTGCAGTTTTCAGTGCTGCCTATTCCCCTTCCTGTTCAGTTTTCAGGGTTTCTGTGCCCAAAACAGCTTCTCCCCCTGTTGCTCCTGCAGTTTTCAGTGCTGCCTATTCCCTTTCCCACCTGTTTGGGAATTTATTTATTCCCCCAGTGCCTCCTGTTGAGGGCACCAAAGGGATTTAACAGAGCCCACTCTCCCTGCAGGGCCCTGCCTAATGATGGTCCCTCTGAACAAAGCTCTCATTCCCACATATTCAAGGACTTTGGCCAAAACCCTGGGGACTAAAATGTGACAGGCAATTACAGAAGCGGCCCCGACCCTCTGCTGACTCAGTTACCTCTGCTTAGTCATTAAAAAAATAACATTATCAGGTAATGGATGTGGTCATTTACTTTGACAGAAAGAGTTGCCAGAGCTGGCACTTTTCAGTGCCTTAAATGCAGCAGGAGCTGCTTCCTGATAGCAGCAGTTGGGATAAAATCTCCCAGGGGTGTCACAGCTGGTAAAATAGCCCCGAGTGACTCTGCCAGTGGGACAAAAATAGGTCACCTGCGTGAGTTGCATGATTTAAAGGAGGGAAAAACCCATTGTGATGTTGGTCCTGATCTATTATCTGCTGAATCAGGGTGCAAGGATGACACTGAGCTGCTGGATTATTCCTGAGCTCCCAACAGGGGCTGGCACTGTTGAATTGTTCCCCTCGTTGCCCAAATGCAGGTGGAGCATTGGGGTCAGCACTGATCCATCCTCAGTGACCCCACAGCTTGAATATTTGTGTGAACAGAATCTCAGTTCTCACTTAGGACCCATACCTATTTCTGTGCAAAGTGAATTTCTCCCAGCTGTCAGCCCTTCCTCCCGTTCTATCCCTTTCCTGTCTTGCCCATATGACATTTTTTAAGGACACTGATCTGGAGAATGCCAAGGATTTTTTGGTTACCCCACTTCCCTTTGCCCCCAGGAGCTGCCACACAATTTCTGAGCCTTTCTTTCTGTTTTAATAAAGGCCACAAAGGCTTCACCATCTATTTATAGAGGCAGGATTTGCTGGGAATGGTGCTGAGGCAGAGGCAAACTCTCAATGTGCTGGAGAAGAGCCACCAGCCTGTCCCCAGTGCTGCTGGAAAACACAAACTGCTGAGGCTGCTCCAGCTGAGTCATCTCCTGAGGACAGCTCATTGTTTGGAGGCTTTTCCTCAAAATTCTGGGATTTTTGGGGAAAAAATCCATCTCCTGCCTTCCAGATGGTGCCTTGTCTCCCCTGCTCTGGCAGGGATAAATGAGGGGTGAATTAATGATTTCAGGACCAGCATTCTGTTTCATGATTTCCCACCAAAATCAAGAGGCATAACCTTATTTAAAAGATGAGGGCTGCATTCTCACTGAAGCTATTAACAAGATCCTAAAAATCTTCCTAAATATCCTAAAGAATATTCCTGATCCAAAGTCCTTCCCAGCAGGGAATGATGCAGGGGGAAGATGTCTCTTCCCAAATTAACTCTCAGATTTACACCTTGCTGATGGCAGGCCCAGCCCAGAGGTGCCTGCACAGCAGTGCCTCCAGCAGCCATCTGCTGCAGCTCCATCAGCCACAAAGAGCTGCTGCAAAAATCTGCAAAATTCACCTTGTCCTGCAGCCCCATGCTAAGGGAGAGCATCTGCTGCTGCTTGGCTGAGATGAGGCTCTGTGTGCCAGCTCCTTCCCCTCAGTGCCCTTCTCAGCATCCCTGCTCACTGCCCCAGCTGAAATCCCAGCTGCTGCTGAGGCCTTAAGTTTGAGTATAATTAATTATATTATATTGTATTGTATTGCATTGCATTGCATTATATTATATTGTATTGTATTGTATTGCATTGCATTATATTATATTATATTGTATTGTATTGTATTGCATTGCATTATATTATATTGTATTGTATTGTATTGTATTGCATTGCATTATATTATATTATATTATATTATATTATATTATATTATATTATATTATATTATATTATATTATATTATATTATATTATATTATATTATATTATATTAATAAGTTTATATTTTCCAGATTCTGAAAAATATAAAACCCACATATTTTCTGGATTGTGCCTTTGTGCGTGACTCTGAACTTCATGTAAAGTGTCAGCAAGCTCTCGTCACAGCTCACAGAACAGTCCTTGAACAATCCTTGAACAATCCAGAACAATCCTTTTCCAGCCCCAGAACCAAGGACACTGCTGCAGCTTCAGCCCCAAAAATTGCAAACTACAGGGAATGGAGCAACAAACAACAGAAAATTGAACAACAGAGAGCAAACTGGGAGGCTGGGACTGCAAAACCTGGAGCTGGAATTGGACAATTAACCCAATATGGAAATGGACCAAAACTCATAAAAGTGTGAAAACTCGTGACTCAGTGTCCATCCTGGGCGTAGGCTTGGCCAGGCTCCTGTACTACCCAAGGTGTATCTTTAAAACCCTTTTAATAAATCCCTATTTTATTCTTTAACTCTGCCCAGCCCCTGTTCCAGGGACCTCCCAAGCCACCCCTGAGCCCACTTTTCAGCCGTGGAAAGGGGAGGAGCAGCCTGACCTACCCATGGAACACCCAGGTGCCACATTCATCCGCCTTGGTGATGTAGTTCTCAGGCAGCAGCCCCGAGCAGCCAGTGGCCAGGGAAATGCCATAAATCCAGCCCTCGCTCGTGCTGCTTTGCTCCACTGGGGACATGAAAATGAAATCCCCTGGGACCAGCTCCAGCTCGTCGTCGTTCTGGGGGGTGTAGGGGTAGATCACTTGCAGAGTCTGGGGGAGAAAAAGCACAAAATGTTGTTAATGTCACATCAAACGGGCCCCCAGCTGTGTAATAATTAGCACAGACTCCAATAAGTAATAATCTTTATTAACAAACCCATTGGTCTTTTATACATATTTATATATATATTTGCACCCCAACTGGTGCCATGATCTAGTTGAGGTGTTACAACATGGGTTGGACTCGATGATCTTAGAGGTCTCTTCCAACCTAGAAATACTGTGATTCTGTGATATTCTAGTTGGCTACATGTGGAATTGATTGGTGCTTTAGTTAAAACACCATCACCATTGGCTAATTAAGAAACCACTCTTTGGTGAACAAATCCCCATAACACATTCCACATGTGCACAACACCACGTGCAGCAAGTCGAGATAAGAATTCTTTCTCATTCTTTTCTCTGATCTCACAGCCTTTCCCAGGACAAAGCTTGGAAAAGTTGTGTAAAGCTGCTGCAATGCCACCCTTCAGCAGAGGGGCAATTTTTTGGGGTGATGATTTATTAAAATATGGATATTGATCTAGTACCGATATCCAACTGTATCCAACTGTGACAGACAAAAACTCTCTAACAGTTTAGAGTTAGAAAGTGTGTGTTTATTGTGGGATAGCTCCCAAATACACACCGCAATTTACAGATGATTACAGAGTCCTTTTATCTGTACAAGTATTGAATACCCAAAATGCAAATACATATTTATGACTTTGGTACATCCCATTCCCAATATGGATATTGATCTGGTACCGATATCCAAAAACTCTCTGACAATTTAGAGTTAGAAAGTGTGTGTTTATTGTGGGATAGCTCCCAAATGCACACTGTGATTTACAGGTGATTACAGAGCCCTCTTATCTCTACAAACATTGAATACCCAAAATACAAATACATATTCATCACTTTGGTACATCCCATTCCCCTCTCCTATGGTAATTAGTTCAAAAGCTATTAAACATGGTAATTAGTTCAAAAGCCATTAAGCATGCACAGTTTGTTCCTTGAAATGGGTCGGTGGTCCCTGTCATGGGGAGGGGTCCCAAAATGAGGAAGTCAATGGAGTCTTCCTCGTTCTGACCTCTCTACCTTTTCAATGCAAATCTGACAAATGAACCCTTGGTAGAACTCCCATTCCCATCTTCAATTGGTTTCAGAGCACAGGAGGCCACAAATGTCTCATGCTCCTAAAAGCCATTTATCAGTTTCTGTATTCTTCATTATAAACCCAGCTAACCCAACATTGTGTTGCCAAGCAATCAACTATTAGTTAACTACTAACTCTTAACTTCATCAAGGCCTACCCATTGATTTTAATTACCTCCAATAAAGCCTATCTCTAAATAAAATCCTAGCTCCTCTAAAACCCCTAAATTCCTCCAAGTTTCCGTCTCAGTGGGAGGAGCTGCCGGGCTTTACCTCGTGGTTGACGAAGCGAATGTCGCGGGAGAAGATCGCGGCCACCCAGTCGCAGCCCAGCTTGACGTCGATGCTCTGGGCCAGCTTCTCCAGCGTGGGCAGGTGGCTGCTCTGGAAGTGATAGGCCAGGGTCACGTGGAGCTGCTTCTTGTGGGGCTCCACGTGCACATCTGCAATTGGGAGAGGTGTTGGGAAGGATGAAAGTTTGGCAAGAAAGATATCTACGCTTAGCGGAAAGGTTTTTGACTATAGAACCAGAAGAAGAAATAGAAATGAAAGCAAGTTTTGATATAGAAGAAAAGAATTGCTGAGTCAGTCTCACTGGGTAACCAAGGAGGCAAAGGCTGTGTTAGTTAGAGGGGGTTTTTATGGCTTAGAGCAAAGGATAAACCCACCCCAAACAAGAAGGTGTTTTTACCAAGCAGAAAGAGAGCACAGGCAAACAAGGCAGCAAAGTTGCAAAAAAAGTCTCAGAATTTTCCACTGCAAGAAAACTGAAAAAAAAACTTCTAGCTTAAACTGTAATGTACTGACTTTTAGTGATTGGAGAACAGTAACATGAATATGGTAATTACAGCAGTTATGATGGGCTAGAGGCAAAGGTTAAGGTATAGATTGGTTCTGCTGTGTTAAAATGCTCAGCAAAGAAAAGTATATAATGCAATTAACCAAAAGAAAAGTATAAAATGCATTGTAACCAAAAGAAAAATATATAATGCATTGTAACCAAAAGTATAGAATGCATTGTAACCAAAACCAAAGGGTGTCCAGGCCTGCCTGCAGCTGGAGCTGACAGCTGTAGGCACAGCTCTGTCACCCACAACCCTGGGCTCCTGTAACATCTTGGATGTAATAAACTGCATTTTGGATACAATAAACTGCATTTTGGGTACAATAAACTGCATTTTGGGTACAATAAACTGCATTTTGAGTACAATAAACTGCATTTTGGATACAATAAACTGCATTTTGGGTACAATAAACTGCCTTTTGAAGAGCTGCCTGGAGTCCTGCAGAGATGAGGGTTGAAAACCCCTTCATGCCAGGTTGGTGACTGTGGCCTCTAACAGAGCTGGACGTGCAAAGATGCTCAAGTGGGACAAACCAGAGCTCAGCTGGAAATCTGGGAGTGTGAGGCTGTTGCTGTTGTGTTAGGGACAGCTGAACAAAGCAACACAGACCCCAAGGTCTTCTCAGAAGGCAACAGCAAAGTTTATTAGACATCCCATTCTTTTATAGACTGCTCTGAGAAAGCTGGACCTGGTGGGTCCTCAATCAACACCCCTCACCTCAGTGGCTAATTAGGAACAACACCCCTCTTGTAAACATCAAATGAGTAAACAACAAGCTCAAAACATCAGCTGAACAGATTAAAGATTATTTTAATTCTTTCTCTGAGCTTTCTCAAAGCTCCCCCTGAAAAATGCCAGGGAAAGTTTACCTGACTTTCTCTCTGAAAATTTATCTTTCTCTCTGAAAGTTTATCTGACTTTCTCTCTGACCAGGCTGCCAGCATCCACAGGAGGTCTCTAATATTGAAAATTATCAGAGATGTGACAATCCTTATTGCAACTCTGGAAATGCAGGATGTCCTGCCAAAAAAAAAAAAGAGATTTTTTCCTAGGTAGGAAATCCAGGAGGCTTTCATGAGCAGCTGAAGATCTTTCCAAAATAATCAGGTTAAAAAGCATGATTTTCACTCTCCCTCCATTGTTCTCTCTGCTGCACTGAATTACAAGTCCATGGAATTTGCAGGCTTGTGCAACGTGATTAAATCTTTTCCCTGGACATTGGTTGGATTATCAGTTTAGCCACTGAGGGTGAGGTATTCCCAAAATGTGGAAATGTAATAATGATTCAAAACGATCCTGCAGAAAAAAAGAATCTGCATCAGGAGATCATTCCAGGTGAAAAGACGTGAAATATTTGGGCTCTTCCAGTCGATGTGGAAATCACAGGATGCATTGTTTGCACATAATTTATTCATGCTTATTCAACCAAAAATTGCAATTAGATTTGACTGATTATTCAGTCACAATTGCAGCTATTCAGAGGCTTGGCTCCAATTGCCAGCCAGGGTAGCTTTGCAAGCTCATCTGTCTTTTTTGTTGTTGTTGTTTTTCATCAGTGATTAAAAAAAAAATGTTAAATAAAAACCCCAGAGACTTTAATGTGATAACCCGACCAAGCTGTGGCTGCAATGCACCAATTGCCTTCCCCTAAAAACCCCAATTTGGCCTGAATTGGAGCAGTCTCAGGGCAGAAGATTGTTGGAAACCACCAATGTTTTTTTATTCTGGGTCAGTGGGGTTTTTTTGGATAAAAATCTCATTTTTGGCTGTGCTGGAGGGAAACACTGATCCCACACTCACTGGCTGCAGTGTTCTTGGACCCACCCAATATCTGCCTTCCAAAACTTTCTTTTTAAAGATAAAATTCCTTTTCTAAAGGGAAGGGATGTTCTAGATCAGGTGAAAGCAACATTTTCCAGAGGTTCTGGACCCTCCTGGCTCCCTGTTCTGGAGCAGGGACAGACTCAGCATCCCTGCAGGGCTCTGGATGCCTGCCCAGCATGGGAGCAGCCCAGGAATGCAGAATTTGCTGCATTTTGGTGCATTTAAACTCCAGGATAAACCTGGGACTAAATGGGGAAGGACTAAACCAGTTGTGCATTTAAACTCCAGGATAAATTTGGGATTAAATGGGGAAGGACTAAACCAGTTCTGCATTTAAACTCCAGGATAAACAATGGGGAAGGACTAAACCAGTTGTGCCTTAAGATTCAGGGTAAACCTGGGATTAAATGGGGAAGGACTAAACCAGTTGTGTGTTTAAACTCCAGGATAAACCTGGGATTAAATGGGGAAGGACTAAACCAGTTGTGCCTTAAAATTCAGGATAAACCTGGGATTAAATGGGGAAGGACTAAACCAGTTGTGTGTTTAAACTCCAGGATAAACCTGGGATTAAATGGGGAAGGACTAAACCAGTTGTGTGTTTAAACTCTAGGATAAACCTGGGATTAAATTGGGGAGGACTAAACCAGGCCAAGCAGTGATGGAGGGTGGGAGGATTCTCCAGGGAGATGTCCCAGTGCTCCCAGGGTGTTGTGATTTCCCATTTTGTGGGTGACTGGAGGACATTCAGAGGTTGTTCAGCAGTGCAGAGGATGAGGTTCTGGTAATTCCCCCTCCAGAAGCAGGAGAGGATCATGGAGCACCTGTGAGCTCTGAGGTTGGAAAGAGCAACCAACCAACCAACCAACCAACCAACCAACCAACCAACCAAACAACCAACCAACCAACCAAACAACCAACCAAACAACCAAACAACCAACCAAACAACCAACCAAACAACCAACCAAACAACCAACCAAACAACCAAACAACCAAACAACTCAGGGTCTTCTCTCAGGGCCCTCCTCACACCTCAGAAATGCAGTGAAAAATGCAGTGAAAAAACAACCACGGCCTTGAAATGGCCGAGGAAAGTTCTGTGGTGGTGGCTGGAGGCGGCGAGAGGGGCAGGAAACGGCTCAGAGCAGCTGTCAAAGGGTGAAGAACCACCAAATGTCAGCTTCCCCTCCAAAACAGCGCTGCAAACTCAGCGTGAGACATCTCCCAGCTGAAAAGGCAAAGCACACGCTGGGGTGTTTGAGTTTTCACTTAAAAATCGGGGATTTGCTTTCGAGCTTTGTTTCTTGGTGGCAGCAGAGCTTTGGGGTGCTGAAAAGGCCCAAACTGTGAGCTTTGGAAGCTGCTTTGCTTCTTCATGACATCAAAGTTCTGGTTTTTCTGACACTGCCGAAAATGGGCTCCTTCATAGAATCAAAGTTTTGGTTTTCTAATGCCCTTCACGCTTCAAAGATTTGGTTTTCTGACAATGACCAAGCTGGGTTCTCATGGCATCAAATTTAGTTTTCTATCAGTGCCCAAGCTGAGCTCTTTTGGCATCCAAACTTTGGTTTTCTGACAATGTCCAGGGTGATATACTTCATGACACCAAAGTTTTGATTTTTTATCAATGCCCAAACTGGGCTCCTTCATGGCTTCAAAGTTTTGTTTTTCTGACAATGCCCAGGCTGGGCTCCTTCAGGACACCAAATTTTGTTTTTCTGACAATTCCCAAACTGGGCTCTCATGGCATCAAACTTTTGGTTTTCTATCAATGCCCAAACTGGGCTTTTTCATGACACCAAACTTTGTTTTTTCTGACAATGCCCAGGCTGTGCTCTTATGGCATCCAAGCTTTGTTTTTTCCTCACCTGCTTTGGAAGCCGCCTCTGCAGCGAAGTCTGCAGCAAACTTCTTGAGCACCTCAGCACTGTCCTCCTTGACGAAGAGCCCGATGAAGTTGGAGGACGTGTAGAGCTCCAGGGGCAGGGGCGCGGGGAATTTGCATTTCCAGCGCATCACCGTGGCCTGCAGGGCTTCCGTGAGGGCGTCCACCTTGCTGTCCTCACACTGCCAAGGAAGCAGGACAGGAGGGGATGAGGGTGGGTGGCAGTGGCCTACCTTTCCCCTCATGCAGTGAGAGAAAGCACAGGGGCATGGAAAAAAAAAAAAAAAAAACCAAAAAACCAACAACAAAAAAGAAATCTATGTTTAGAAATCCTCGGCCCCTCCCTTGTCCTCAAAGCAGGATCAGCTATCCCCAAGTAACCTCCCCAAGCTCTCCCCACCCATTCTCACACTGAGGATCACTGCAGAGGATGAGAATTCTGTCTTCTGCTGCTGCTCTTCCCTGAAAACAACAGCTTAGAAAACCAATTCCTCCTCCAGCAGCCCAGGCATCCACAAAACCCCCCCAGCACCCCCTAAACCAGGATGAAATCTCCAGGCCGAGCCCGGCAAGGAATGGCTGAGGGAGAGAGGGGAGAGGAGCTGTGCCTTACCATGAAGAACTGGCAGAGGGTGATGTGGGGGAAGATGTTGTGGGCTTTGTTCTTGCCACAGATCTGCTTGGACTGCTGCCAGAACTCGGAGAGCTTCTGCGCCAGGGGCCCGGTGGGGCGCAGGTACAGCACGTACTCGCGGGGCAGCGAGTCGTCCAGGAACGGGTCACCCACGTGGGAGAAGAGCCTGGCGGGCAGAAAGAGCTCCTGAATCAATAAATAATCACTGGAACCCAGGAAATGCCTCTGGCTGCCCTGGAGGGCTCGAGGCCCTGCCCAGGGGGCTCAGAGACCTTGGCACAGAGCCCCAGACCACTGTGCCTTTGGTTTTTACCCGTGGAAAAAATTACCAACCTTTATATGAAGAATTACAAGTCAAGAGAGTTTAAGTGGAATAATAGTTAGTTTGTCATGGGGTGAAAAATAGATTTTTCTGTCTGGGTTGTTTCTGCCCTCTAAAAGAGAGATATGACCGTGCAGAGCTGTCCCCTGAGTGGTGGCAGTGAGTCCTGCCCTCCCAGAGCAGCTGTGGCTCTGCAATGAGCAGTTTCTGGGATTTCCTCTGCCCAGATCCAAGCCCAGAGCTCTGGAGGATCTGTCCAGGTTCCACCATCACCCTCAGGGACTCTTTTCCTTCATGACCTGACCAAGATGGAGGAGTTTGGGTGTGCCTTGTCCTTCTTCCTCCTTCTTCTTGGCCTCCATCTTCTGCTGTGATGGTGGCACTTTGGGATTGGTTTGAGGTAGAAGCTCACTGTCTAACATAGGTGATAGGTGTTGGAAAGTAATTGTAAATATTGAACACGTAGTTTTTAGTAAAAAAGATAACACCAGTGTGCCTCAACCCGACCTGCCAGACAGACCTCGGTGGGTCAGAGAAAGAATTTTATAGATAAGAAACAATAAACAACCTTGAGAACGAGAACTGAAAAATCCTGACTCCTCCTTCCACTGCTGGGCTGGGAAAAAGAAGCTTGTACGTATCTCAGAGTCACTGTGACCAGCAGAGATTCTGAGACATAATCACGGATTCTCTTCCCCCAACCAAACCAGCTCCCCCTGTGCTGCCCCTCACTGCCCCTCCATGGGAAAATGCAGCTCTGGCGGGTCAGGCAGAGCTGCTGTGCCTCACTTGCAGCCCATTAGCACCGCTCAGTAACACAGAAAATTGGGTTTTACTTTCAGCCTGATGCTCTGAAGATCTAAGCCAGGTCACTGCTTCTGCCTTTTGTGCCTTTCAGGGCGCAAAGCACAGGGAGGAGAGCACAGGAATCAGCTGCAGAGGGTGGGGGATCCTTCTCTCCCCTATTCCCTTTCCCACCTGTTTGGGAATTTATTTATTCCCCCAGTGCCTCCTGTTGAGGGCACCAAAGGGATTTAACAGAGCCCACTCTCCCTGCAGGGCCCTGCCTAATGATGGTCCCTCTGAACAAAGCTCTTATTCCCACATATTCAAGGACTTTTGTCGGTTTCTCGGCTGTTTAGGTGGCCTGGAAAGGCCCAGGGGTGGCCTTGAAGAGCCGACGCTTCAAAGGACGAGAAGAGACTTCTGATCTTTTCTCGGTCTCGGTGTTTATTAATTGTTTATCTAAAAGATTTTCTCTTGGCCCAACAGAGGTCTGCACAGCAAGTCAGCCATGAGCACACTGAGAGCCCCCGGGGCGGTCACCTATCTTTATACTCCAAGTTACGTACACAATATTTATTATTTTTCCCCAATGCCTTTTACCCTTATTAACCAGTGCACTTTTAGTAAGAACCAATCCCTAAGTGCCAACATCACCACAGAAGATGGAGGCCAAGAAGAAGAAGAAGAAGAAGAAGAAGAAGAACAGGACACGCCCCAATTCCTCCATCTTACTTCTTTAGACCCCCCTGTACAGAAATCCTAAACCCTGTGTTTCACTCTAATTAACTTATCCCTTCACAATTCACCCAGTGAAATCCTCCCATCCTCACACAGGTGTCATCTCCCTTGTAGGATCAAAGTCCAGCCACCAGACACTTCTGGCAACATTCCAGGACTCCCGAGCCCCCCAAGGGTGGTCTCGGTCACTCTGCACCTCCGTCCTGAGGTGCTGAGATCCCACAGACTTTGGCCAAAACCCTGGGGACTAAAATGTGACAGGCAATTACAGAAGCTGCCCCGACCCTCTGCTGACTCAGTTACCTCTGCTTAGTCATTTAAAAAAAAAAAAAAAAAGAACATTATTACATTATTATAACCCATTTGCTGCAGATCAAACCCTCTCAGACCAGGCTCATTTCCAGCACTTAAACAGCACCTCAGTAACCCATAAGAAGGATGTTTTTATTTGCAGGTGTTTTTCAGACAACACCCCTGTTTAAACATCCCACATTCTAATGGTTAAACTCTAAATTCACCATTTCTGCTACTTTTGAACATTTATTACTTCATACCAACCAGTCGCATGCTGCTTGGACACTCCTTCCTCCTGTCGATGCCAGCGCTTTTTGTCTGCAGAGAGAGCAAAATAAAAAGAGAATTTCAGTGCTGCTGGGTCCATTGCTGTGCGTTTGGACATTTGTGAGATGCCCTTTCCAATTCTCCAACCCCTGAGGCATTTTTATTGTTTTTTTTGGATGTGTCACCTGTGAAATCCCAATAAACTGAAGGGCAAAGTCAGGCAACCAGCACAAAATATGAATTATGAACCTCTGGGTTTTCCCACTTCCCCACTTTTTCTTCCATGCACAGAAGCATGGAGGAATTGGGGTTTCTTTTTATTTTCTTTTATATTTTATTTATCTAAATATAAATCTATATATAAATCTATAATAAATCCATCTGCATTGTAATAATATTCCATTCTGGAGGCGTGCAATGCCTTCCCCACAAGCTCACTCACAAAAATGAAGCTCAGACAGAATCCTGTGCAGAACAATGCAGCCCTTCACTGACAACTGTAAATCAAATTAGAAATATTCCTAAAAATTAGCAATTAGTAGAGAAACATCAGCATTGAATGGTCTCTTTGCTGGCAATTTCAGCATGAAACCCTAAAAGTTTGGGTCTGAAAGTGCAGAAGTTGCACTGAGGAGAAGAAAAATTCAACAGCCACGAGAGGGCACAAACAGAGATTTTTCCAGCTTAGAAAAGTTCCCTTTAGTCCAAAAAGCTCTTCTGCTTCTTTCCCTCCAGAATGCCTCTAAATCCCTTTTCCCTCCAGCTGGGAGCACCCAGCTCTCCTGTTCTGTGAGTTTTCTGAGCAGACCAGCACAAATCACAGATTTAAACATGGAATTGTGTTTTCCAAGCGCTCGATGCCAGCAGGGAAAGCAGCTGTGGCACCAGGGACAGCCAAAGGGAGGGATCCACCCAGAACCCAAAGGGAGCAAGAATTATGAGTGAAAAAAGCAGAAAATGACAGAAATTTTAGGATTATGAGGCAGAGACAGGAGCTCAGCTGAGGGGGGTGAAGAATTCCCCATTTCCCCAAGGGAAAGGGAGCAGATCCAGGCTCCAGCCCGTGGGTTTGGGGTCAGGGAGCCTCCAGGACTTGTGGCTGTGCTCGTGTCACCCCTTGTGTCACTCGTGGCTGTGCTTTGTCACCCCTCCTGCCTGCAGTGCCGCCTTTCCCAATGCCCTGACAGCCCCAGGACACCCCTGAGCGTCACCCCCAGCCCCAGGCATGTGCTGTTGACTCAGCTGTGCTCAGCCCTCCCCACCCCTTGAGCGCACACAGCTTGGTTCGTTTGGAGGGTAAGAGGAAGGCAGAGAGATAATTCTGATTGTGCTGATAACGATAAAAAACAACCAAAAAAAAAAAAAAAAAGAAGATAAAAACTAAAGGGCTGTGTTTTGCAAATGTGCGATGATGAAAACACTTCCTCCCCAAGCTGTTTTGCTGCCAGAATTCCCTGGAGATCAGCAGGGCTGGGCCCTCTGGGAGATGGATTTGGTGGGTTTGGGGTGGTGGACGCTGTGGGTTGGGGCTCCTGCCCGGCTGACCTTGCTCTGCTCTGGAAAATGTTCTATGCAAAGCAGAAACTGCTTTGGTTTGGAAAGCAGCTCAGGCAAAGGAGCTGAAACAGGGGGAGGAACTCTCTAAAAGATAAGGGGGGGAACTCTCTAAAAGATAGGGGTGAAGTCTCTAAAAGATAAGGGGGAGCTTTCTAAAAGATTGAGGGGACAACTCTCTAAAAGATGGGGGGGGCTCTCTAAAATAGAGGGGAGAACTCTCTAAAAGATAGAGGGGAACTCTCTAAAAGATAGGGGGGGACCTGTATAAAAGATAAGGGGGAACTCTCTAAAAGATAAGGAGAATCTCTCTAAAATACAGGGGGACCTCTCTAAAAGATATGGGGCACCTCTTTAAAGATAGGGGGGGCCTCTCTGAGAGATAAAGGGGAACTCTCTAAAGGAGAAGGGGGAACTCTAAAAGATAGGGGGGAAATCCCTAAAAGATAAGGGGGGAATTCTCTAAAAAATAGGGGGGACCTCTCTAGAAGATAGAGGGGGAACTCTCCTAAAGAGAAGGGGGGCATCTCAAAAAGTGAAGGGGAAACTCTCTGAAGGATAAAGGGGAACTCTAAAAGATAGGGGAGACTTCTCTAAAAAATAAGGAACACCTCTCTAAAAGATAAGGGGGGACCTCTCTAAAAGATAAGGGGGAAACTTTCTAAAAGACAGGGGGGACCTCTCTAAAGGACAGGGGGGATCTCTCTAAAATACAGGAGGGGACCTGTCTAAAAGACAAGGAGGCCCTCTCTAAAAGACAAGGGGGACCTTTCAAAAAGATAAGGGGGAACTCTCCAAAATATAAGGAGGACTTCTCTGAAAGATAAGGGGGACTTCGCTAACAGATAAGGGGACTTCTCTAACAGATAAGGGGACTTCTCTAACAGATAAGGGGCACCTCTCTGGGAGCAATGCCTGAGGATTTCTCCTGCCCTGCTTCCACCATTTGTTGTGCTGCCCTTGCTCAGCTCCCCTCCCCTCCTGTCTGGGCTGTTTCTGCTCTCCAAAAGGGAGATGTGGCCCTGCAGAGCTGTCCCCTGGATGGTGGCAGTGAGTCCTGCCCTCCCAGAGCAGCTGTGGCTCTGCAATGAGCAGTTTCTGGGATTTCCTGCGCCCAGATCCCAGCCCAGAGCTCTGGGGGATCTGTCCAGGTTCCACCACCACCCTCAGGGACCCTTTTCCTTCATGACCTGACGACTCCCTGGAACAAACCACACAGAGGAGCTCTGCTGGGATTAACTGGGATTGCAACAAAGGGAGGCAGAGAAAACACCAGGCTGGAGCCACAGCTTTGTTCACCTGCGATTTCCAGAGCTGCCTCCATCATCCACAGGGACAAGCAACTCCCTTTCCAATTTCAATTTAATTTTCAGTGTGAGGAGGAAATGCTGCATAAAGCAAACAAAGCCAGAGGATATTTTTATCCCAGGACCTGCAACTGAGAGATTTCTAAGGGGTTTTTTTTTCCCCTTATTTTTTAATTTAGTGCAAGGAATGGTGCTGATGACTGATGTGTCTCTGAAAATCCCACCCTGGGGAGGACCCATCCTCCAGCTGCCAGGCCAAAATCAGCTTTTTTAGAAAGCTGAGTTCCTCAAAACTGGTCCCAGCCAATGCAAAAGTGGCCTGATTTTCACAGCTGCTGAGTGCAGTGGGAGCTGGAAGACGCATCCTGCTCCTGAGAAAATCAGGTCACTTAATTAGGTGACAAATTATGGCTTAGGTGCTCACATTTCCTCACGCTGGGCAGCAAATGTTGGCTGCAGCATTGTAGAAAAAAAATATAAATTATGACTCAGATGAACCAGAAAAGAGGAAAAAGTAAGAAGATGACTTATTTTTCAGAATTTACTGGATGGTATCACTGAGTAACCGTTTCTGGTGATGCAAAATGGGTTCAGGAGATTTGTGCAGCATTGCTGGTCCCCTGGGGCACCCAGTTCCTCTTGGCTTCTGAGATGAAGTGCAGGGAAATCGTTTAAAAGCACCCAGCAACACGGAATAATCATTTTGAACAGAGTTCTGTGCAAATGCAGATCTGGAGAATTCAGGGGAAGAGGAAAGAAAATCCCAACAGCAATGGCTTCCAAATGCACAGCAGGAAGAAATAAATGGGTTTGATTCTTCCACTTGAGGTGGGAGACACCAAAGTGTGTTGAAGAATTAAATGGGTTTGGTTCTTCCACCTCAAAGTCCTGCCCATGACACTCCTCAATGTCAGGGCCCAAGGAAAACCCTTCCCCACTCAATCCTTGGTTAAACGATGAAATATGGCCAGGAAACATCCCAGCTAAAGAGCTGACCCCAAAATATTCCAGCAGAACTGAGACGAAGTGCAGGGAAATCGTTTAAAAGCCCCCAGCAACATGGAATAATCATTCGGAACAGAGGTTCTGTGCAAATGCAGATCTGGAGAATTCGGGAAGGGGAAAGAAATTCCTCCTCTGGGGAAGGGGAAAGAAAACCTAACAGCAATGGCTTCCAAATGCACAGCAGGTATTTTATTCAGCAGGAAGAATTAAATGGGTTTGATTCTTCCACCTCAAAGTCCTCCCCACGACACTCTTGAGTCTCAAGGCCCAAGGAAAACCTTTCCCCACTCAATCCTTGGTTAAACAAGGTGAAATATGGCCAGGAAACATCCCAGCTAAGGAGCCACATTCCTGGGTGCCACAAATTTCTGAATTATTCTGCACACAGAAATGGCCACTGTGAAGTAGGAAAAAACCACCCAAATTCCTGGGTGCCATTAATTTCTGAATTATTCTGCACAGAGAAATGGCCACTGTGAAGTAGCAAAAAACCACCCAAATTCCTGGGTGCCAATAATTTCTGAATTATTCTGCACACAAAACCAGCCATGGTGAGGTGTTCCTAAATGCGCTGTGCTCCTCTGAATCCTCAACGTGCACAATTCACTCAGCCAGCCCCCCAAAAATATCATATGATGCTGCTTCTGTTCTTATTTGGGTGACCTTGGTGCTTTCACTTAACAACTGCATATTGAGGAATGGTTTTGCAAGGAAAATTTGCAAAATTATGCATTTAATGACTTGGTTATGTGAAGTAGGAAGAAAACCACCCAAATTCTTGGGTGCCACAAATTTCTGAATTATTCTGCACAGAGAAATGGCCACTGTGAAGTAGGAAAAAACCACCCAAATTCCTGGGTGCCATTAATTTCTGAATTATTCTGCACACAAAACCAGCCACAGCGAAGTAGGAAAAACCACCCAAATTCCTGGGTGCCACTAATTTCTGAATTATTCTGCACACAGAAACAGCCACGGTGAGGTGTTCCTAAATGCGCTGTGCTCCTCTGAATCCTCAACGTGCACAATTCACTCAGCCAACCCCCAAAAATATCTCAGGATGCTGCTTCTGTTCTTATTTGGGTGACCTTGGTGCTTTCACTAAACAACTGCATATTGAGGAATGGTTTTGCAAGGAAAATTTGCAAAATTATGCATTTAATGACTTGGTTATGTGAAGTAGGAAGAAAACCACCCAAATTCCTGGGTGCCATTACTTTCTGAATTATTCTGCACACAAAACCAGCCACAGCGAAGTAGTAAAAACCACCCAAATTCCTGGGTGCCACTAATTTCTGAATTATTCTGCACACAAAACCAGCCACAGCGAAGTAGGAAAAAACCACCCAAATTCCTGGGTGCCACTAATTTCTGAATTATTCTGCACAGAGAAATGGCCACTGTGAAGTAGTAAAAAACCACCCAAATTCCTGGATGCCACTAATTTCTGAATTATTCTGCACACAGAAACAGCCACGGTGAGGTGTTCCTAAATGCGCTGTGCTCCTCTGAATCCTCAACGTGCACAATTCACTCAGCCAACCCCCAAAAATATCATATGATGCTGCTTCTGTTCTTATTTGGGTGACCTTGGTGCTATAAATAGGGCCAGGACAGGAAGATGTCACCAGGGATGCAGTTCCTGTTTGGGCCAGGGGGTTGGGGATGTTCCTTTTCCGCGTCTGTGAAGGAAAATAAAACCAACAAAACCCCCGCGGTGTTTTTGTGAGGAGAGCGGCTCTGATATGAGGGAGTGGCAGGGCAATTAATTAATTAATTAATTAATTTCTCTCCCTTCGTTGGGTTTTAAGCAAAAGAGAATTTAATAAGTGCAAAAAGTCTGTGATTCCCAAGGGATAGAAATTCCCTTTTCCCCCACTTCCCAATTGCTGGAATTTCTCTTTTTCCTTGTTCCCAAGGGATAGAAATTCCTTTTTTCCCTCTTCCCAAGGGATGTAAATTCCCTTTTTCCCTCTCCCAAGGGCTGCCTGCTTATCCCCAGCTCTGGAATAGTGAGTAAATAGTAAATTATTATATATATTTCCCTTTTCCCTCTCTTCCCCTCTGCTAGCAGAGGGAAAGGGAGGGAAAAGGAAAATATATATAATAATTTGTGTTTGTATATCCACAGTTTCAAGTATTTCTTTTATTCAGAGGACAAGCAAACTGCAACCTGGCAGAAAATATATTTAATAAAGTGTGTTTGTAGTCTCCACAGTTTCAAATATTCCTTTTTTTTTCAGAAGACAAGCAAACTGCAGCCTGGCAGAAAATGTATTTAATAATATATTTGTATAATAATATAATATTAAATTTATATATTGTAATATAGATAATATACACATATATAATGTAATGTAATGTAATGTAATGTAATGTAATGAAATATAATATAATATAATATAATATAATATAATATAATATAATATTAGTATAATAATATATTCGTTTGTAGTCTCCACAGTTTCAAATATTCCTTTTATTCAGAGGACAAGCAAACTGCAACCTGGCAGAAAATATATCTAATAATATGATATGATATATGATATATGATATTATATGATATTATAGAATATATTTATATATATATTATTTTTATATATACTATTTTTATAGATATAAATATATCTATCTATATATTTGTTTGTATCTCCACAGTTTCAGAGATTCCTTTTTTTCAGAGGACAAGCAAACTGCAACCTGGCAGAAAATATCTCTAATAATATATTTGTAATATAATATAATGTAATGTAATGTAATGTAATATAATGTAATATAATATAATATAAATATATATTTCTATAATAATATATTTGTTTGTATATCCACAGTTTCAAATATTCCTTTTTGTCAGAGGACAAGCAAACTGCAGCCTGGCCACAGGAGGAGGAGGAGGATGAGGATGAAATGATGAAATGATGATTTTTATGTGCAAAGGAGGACGAAATTATGATTTCTATGTGCAAAGGAGGACGAAATGATGATTTCTATGTGCAAAGGAGGATGAAATGATGATTTTTATGTGCAAAGGAGGATTGAGTGATGATTTCTATGTGCAAAGGAGGATGAAATGATGATTTCTATGTGCAAAGGAGGATGAAATGATGATTTCTATGTGCAAAGGAAGAAGAAATGATGATTTCTGTGTGCAAAGAAGGATGAAATGATGATTTCTATGTGCAAAGGAGGATGAAATGATGATTTTTATGTGCAAAGGAGGATCAAGTGATGATTTCTGTGTGCAAAGGAGAATCAAGTGATGATTTTTATGTGCAAAGAATGAAGGCCTGGGCACGTGTCCGCTCCTTTTTGGAGTTATGTAAGGTTTTGAAGGCGCATTTCTCTCCCCACATGTGCACCAAGGCGCTCCCTAATCCCTGCTCAGCCAGCTCGTTAAAGCACGAGCAGAGGGAAGTCCAGGCTTGTAAAAGTGGCGGGATCAAGGCAGGAATGTGGCAGCCATTCACCGCTTCCAGAGAGGCACGGGGTTGAAAGAGGAAGCAGGAAATTCCCTTCCTGAGAACAACAACACAGCAGCTTTTTGTGCTTTTTGTGCTTTTTGTGCTTTTTGTGCTTTTTGTGCTTTTTGTGCCTTTTGTGCTCTTTATGAGGCGTGGGCTTGGCTGTCCAGCCCTTCCAGGGCCCTGCAGGATGCAGGAGGAGCAAGGCTCAGGTTTTTGGGCTGATTTGAATCTGTCACACCCCATTAAAATCCTTTCATTCTCCCCTTCAGCTCTGTCCTCAGTTCTGCTCATAATCCTGCTATTGGTTTGGTTTTTAATTTCTGTTTTGGATGATATTTGCTGTCTGGCTTCCTGGTTCACTTCCTTCAGCTCCTCTCCCCATGTGCTAATCTAAAAGTGCTGCTCAGACAAGCTCTGAAAATAGCAGGAGGCCTGAGGCTGGAGGAATTTAAGAGAATGGTGTCTCACAATTCTCTAATAAAGCCACAGCACCTCAGCTGCCTGGTTCAGCCTCAGACCTGTGGCTGCAGGGCAGTGGGGGCTTGGGGCGGGAAGGTGAGAAATATCTGCTGCTGTTAAAGCTTCTGCAGAGCTGTGGCCATCAGCAAAGCAGCCAGGCGGGGTTAATAATACAAATAAACTCACACACAACTGGAGCTCATTCAGCAGGGGCTCATCCCCTGCAAAACCTGATTTTAACGGGAGCCAGAACTGACCACGAGCTCAGCAGCTTTCATCCCAAAGCCATTAATCCATTTTTAGCTAACCAGGATGACAATGTCTTTGCAAGGAGCCAAGCTGGAGGTTTAAGGATGCTCCAAGGCACCATCTGGAGGCTCGGTGATAGCCAGGAAAGGAAGCAGTTGGCAGCTGATTGGGGAGAAATGAAATCCCACATTTGAGGCAAACGCGGCGCTTTCCTCTCCCTAACTGCTCCTCTCCCTCTCCAGGAATGAGATTTGCCACAGCTCTGGGGTTTTTCCTTATTCCCACAGCCCCTTTTTCTTACCAGGAGTGAGTTTGGGCTGGAGGAACAGGGCCAGGTGCTGCTGCAGTGTCACCAATGTCCCCACTGCCACCTCCTGCCTGCCCATCGCGGCAAACACAACACTTTCTTCTCCCTAATTGCTCCTCCCTATCCAGAATGAGATTTGCCACAGCTCTGCTTATTTTTCCTTTTTCAGCCTCTTTTTCCCACCAGGAGTGAGTTTGGACTGGTGGAGCTGCTGAGGAATAGGAGCAGGGCCAGGTGGCTGCTGCAGTGTCACCAATGTCCCACTGCCACCTCCTGCCTGTCCATCAAGGCAAACACGGCACTTTCCTCTCCCAAATTGTTTCTCTCCCTATCTAGAATGAGATTTGCCACAGCTCTGGGGTTTTTCCTTTTCACCACAGCCCCTTTCTCCCACCAGGAGTGGGGTTTGGGCTAGTGGAGCTCTGGAGGAATGGGAAAGGGGCCAGATGGATGGTGCAATGTCACCAGTGTCCCACTGCCACCTCCTGCCTGTGCACTTTCCTCTCCCTGATTGCTCCTCTCTGTATCCAGGAATGGGATTTGCCTGGAATGAGATTTGCCACAGCTCTGCTGTTTTTTCCTTATTCCCACAGCCTCTTTTTCCCACCAGAACTGGGTTTGGGCTGGTGGAGCTGCTGGGGGAATGGGAGCAGGGCCAGGTGGCTGCCGCAATGTCACCAATGTCCCACTGCCACCTCCTGCCTCTCCATCAAGGCAAACACGGCACTTTCCTCTCCCAAGTTGCTCCTCTCCCTATCCAGAATGAGATTTGCCACAGCTCTGCTGTTTTTTCCTTATTCCCACAGCCTCTTTTTCCCACCAGAACTGGGTTTGGGCTGGTGGAGCTGCTGAGGAATAGGAGCAGGGCCAGGTGGCTGCTGCAATGTCACCAATGTCCCACTGCCACCTCCTGCCTGTCCATCTGTCACAGCCCTTCTGCACTGTCCCCAATGCCCAGCACAGCCCCCCCACCCTAATTTGGGGAGGGGGATCAGCTCCCTGTGCCCCCTTTGTGCCCCCAGCAGCCCCACTTTACCCCTCTGTACACTGAATTTTTTCAGTAGATCTTTAGGAAGAAAAAGAAAAAAAAAAAAAAGCCACAAGTAGCACTTTAAAGTGCCAGTGTTAACATTTTCCAGCTTCTTGGGGTTTCAAAACAGGAAGTTTGGGGGCGGCGCAGTTGCACAATTTGCCAGAAGCTGCTGTTCTGTGAAGTTGGTGACACGGGGCTGTACCAGGAACCTCAGCCCTGGTGGCCACCAAGGCTGTGACCTTGTGGGACTGATCCCCAGCAGGTTTGGATAAGCTGGAGGAGCCCTGTGTGACTTCTCCTGGAGCTGGTTTGTCCTGCACAGAGCTGTGCTCAGGGGGGCTTTTCTTTTTTGAAAGAGGGAGTGAGCAGAGATCACACAGCCCAAAACCCCAAACTGAGCCCTGAGCTGCTTGGTTTGGATCTGCTGAGGAAACCTGGGGTGTAAAACCCATCCTAGATGAGATTCCAGGGCTTTGAGTGCTGCACACCCTCACAGGGACAGGCAGAGTTGCTGTGAACTGGCTCTGCTTGAGATTTGGATTGGTTTTGGTCAAAACTTTGTCATTTTGGGTCCTGCATGAGCAAATGATGGAATCCTGGGATGGTTTGGGTTGGAGAGAGCTGCAGGGCAGAGCTGTGCTCAGGGGGGCTTTTCCCAGGCTGAGAGGGGGAGTGAGCAGAGATCACACAGCCCAAAACCCCAAACTGAGCCCTGAGCTGCTTGGTTTGGATCTGGTGAAGAAATTTGGGGTGTAAAACCCCTCCAGGGCGAGAGTCCAGGGCTTTGAGTGCTGCACACCCTCACAGGGACAGGCAGAGTTGCTGTGAACTGGCTCTGCTTGAGATTTGGATTGGTTTTGGTCAAAACTTTGCCAGTTTGGGTCCTGCACGACCAAATGATGGAATCCTGGGATGGTTTGGGTTGGATGGGGCTTGGAGATCATCTGGTTCCACCAGGGACACCTTCCACAACCCCAGGATGCTCCAAGCCCCATCCAGCCTGGCCTTGGGCACTTCCAGGGAACCAGGAGCAGCCACAGCTTCTGGAAAGTTCTCCCAGAGCCTCGCCACCCTGATGGGGAAGAATTTCTCCCAAAAATCCATTCGTCCAGTGAAGAAGGGAATATCCTGTGCTTGCCCAAACTGGGGGAGCTCAGCCACTCCCACCCCAACATCTGCACTCAGCCTGATTTGGTGTTCTTTATAGGGCTCAATTCTCGTGGTTTTGGGGTAAAATCTTCACCTTCCCGTGTCCCAAAATGTCTGTTTAACACCAAAATAGAGATCTCAACAGGACACAGCCATGGTGGGGATCATAAAATACCAGCTCTGCATTCAGCCTGATTTGATGTTCTTTATAGGGCTCAATTCTCGTGGTTTTGGGGTAAAATCTTCACCTTCCCGTGTCCCAAAATGTCTGTTTTAACACCAAAAAATTCTGCAGCTGTGTCAGAGGCCTCACCAGGACACAGCCATGGTGTGGATCATAAAATATCAGCTCAGAAGGTCTCTCCTCCATCATTTCAGTCTCTGCTGAGAATTTCTCCCATAAATCCATTCACTGTTTCATTTTCTCTCTACCCAGTGAAGAAGGGAATATCCTGTGCTTGCCAAAAATGCAAAACTGGGGGAGCTCAGCCACTCCCACCCCAACATTTGCACTCAGCCTAATTTCATGTACTTTGCCCTGATCATTTTTTTGTTCATTCTGAGCTCTTATTTTTCCCTCAAATGCTGATTTTTTTCCCTCAAATGCTGATTTTTCCCCTCAAATGCTGATTTTTTCCCTTCTTTGGGAGCAGTGTGTGCCCATCTCAGAGGTCCTGCGTGCTTGTGGGCTCCCAGCTCTGCTGAAAAGGCAAAGCCCAGGGAGGGAAAATGGGAAGTGGAGGCCTGGCAAGAAGCTCAGGCTGCTCTCACACCCAAAATAGACTCAGGCAAAGCAGCAAGAAGGAAGTCTAAGAAATTAAGGAAGGTGGAAGGAAGAAGGAGGGCGGGGTGCTGAAATAGTTGGGTCAAAGGCAAAAAGAGAGACTCAAAATAGCCTTGTGCTCTAGACAGCTCTGTTCAGGAAATTTTGGAAGCCTTGTTACTTTCAGTAATACACAAAATTCACAATATTTCAAATTAGGATTCCTCACTTTTTTTTTGGTGTGTCATCTAGAGAAGACCAGTATTCATTATATCAATATTATGTCAATATTATGTCAATATTCAGTATATCAATATTATGCCAATATTCATCATGTCAATATTGTGTCAATATTCATCATGTCAATATTGTGTCAATCTTCATCATGTCAATATTAATTATTTCAATAATAATTATGCCAATATTAATTATGTCAATATTCACTATGTCAATATTATGTCAATATTCATTATGTCAATATTGTGTCAATATTCAATATGTCAATATTGTGTCAATGCTCATTATGTCAAAATTGTGTCAATATTCAACATGTCAATATTGTGTCAATGCTCATTATGTCAATATTCATTATATCAATGTTATGCCAATATTCATTATATCAATATTATGTCAATATTCATTATGTCAATATTCATTATATCAATATTATGTCAATATTCATTATATCAATGTTATGCCAATATTCATTATATCAATGATATGTCAATAATAATTATGTCAATATTTATTATATCAATATTATGCCAATGTTCATTATATCAATATTATGTCAATATTCATTATATCAATATCCACATGGGAGATCTGGCCAAAGAAGCCCAAAATGCTGCAGGAAAAGGACAAAAAGGGGTTAATCAGCAGATGATGAGGGACATTTGCCACTGACTAAAACACCCCCAGAACAGAGCTGGGGCTGGGAGTCCCCATGTGGGGGTGAGAAAACACTCACAGGGCTCAGGCTCTGGCCTCAGAGGGTTTGAAGTGTGTGGTTACAGCACGGAGCTGCAGCTGAAGTCAAAGTTTCCACCAGGGGAAAGAGAAAACAAGCGAGGCAGCGAGCTCTGCTCTGAATTTCAGTTTGGGGAGCTGAACTTGGTCTCCTTCAGGTCACTTTGGAGTCCGCAGGTGATTAAAAAAGCTATAAAAATACACAATTATTTTGCTGTTATAATCATGATAACTTGTAAATTCATGGCCAGACTTTAATACCAGAATAAATATTAAAAATGACCCTGCAGTGTCTGGCTCAGCAATCTGGATGTTTTTTTACATGAAGTCTAACCAAGAGACTCCAAAAAGTTCCAATCCTCACTAGGGAAGGTTTAAAAAAAATTCCCCATTTTAAAAATAAATATGTTTGAAGCCTAAAAGGGAACAGGAAATGAAGAATTGCGATAAAGTGAGAAACAATGAGATAAAGAAGGATCTAAGAATTTAATGTGAAAACTTCACCACAGACTGGGAAGATTTCCCTGCATACTTTCCTGATTTTGTTCAGGCCTGTCACCTCTAAGTGTGGAGCCTTTTTATTCCTCTATCTGATCCTGCAGAATCTGTCAGTGAATTACAAAAAAAAAAGCAATAGGAAGACTTTAATGAGACCTGGATTTAGTAATTATCCCTACACTAAAGAGTACTTATGCATCTCTTTAACTCCAAGCATGTACTTACAGACTCCAGCCCTGCTCTTATGCAAAGCAGGTGCTGCAAGGTTATTAAAAATCATCAAAGCTTTGGGGCTCTTCTTCCTTCTAGCACGGTTTCCAAGGATTTTAAACCAAGTGTTTGCTGTGATAAAAGGAACTTTGTTCAGCTGCCTGAAAACCTGGGGATTTGGTGCTGGCACGAACACAGGGGTGTGGTTTTTTTGCTGGTGTGTTTGCTCACGAAAATCCCCTCAAGCAACAAAAGTCTGGCAAAATGTGGGAACCCAGGAAATTCCTCTGGCTGCTCTGGAGGACTCCAGACCCTGTCAGGGGGCTCAGAGACCTTGGCACAGAGCCCAAGACCCCTGTGCCATGGAAAAAATTTCCAACCTTATATGAAGAATTACAAGCCATGAAAATTTAAGTAGAATGACAGTGAATTTATCACAGGGTGAAAAATCGATTTCTGTGGTTTTTAGAATGGGGGTTCAGGGGGCAAGATGGAGGGATCTGGGTGTGTCCAGCCTTTCTCCTTCTTCTTCTTGGCCTCCATCTCCTGCTGTGATGGTGGCACTTTGGGATTGGTTTAGAGTAGAAGCTCACTGTCTAACATAGGGGATAGGTATTGGGAAGTTATTGTAAATATTGTACAGGTAGTTTTTAGTATAAAGGCATAACAGTGCCCCGGGGAAGGCAGAGTGCCTGTGTCTGACCTGCTGGATGGACCTCAGCTGGACAGAGAAAGAATTTTATAGATAAGAAACAATAAACAACCTTGAGACCGAGAACTGAAGAGCTCTGGATCCTTCTTCGACCTCTGGACTGGGAAAAGAGACTTTATAACACATCTTGGGAAGAATTGTGCCTTGATTTTCTCTGTGAAGAGAAATTGGGGCTACACGCTTGGCCCTGACAGGAACAACATCACTGTGGGTAAACAATCTCCATATTACATTCCACTTTGGCACAAACACAGACACAACAATTGTTTTTCCTTTCTCTGAGGTTCAGAGAATGTGAAGCCCAGAAATATTCTTGGGAAGAATTGTGCCATGCTTTTCTCTGTGAGGAGAAATGTGGGACTACACACTTGGCCCCAATAGGCCAAGGAACCGAAACCCCATCACTGTGGGTGAACAATCTCTATATTGCATTCTACTTTTGCACAAACACAGGCACAGCAAATAAGATAAGAATTGTTTTCCCTTTCTCTGAGGTTCAGAGAGTGTGAATCTCAGAAATATTCTTGGGAAGAATTGTGCCTTGCTTTTCCCTGTGAAGAGAAATGTGGGGCTACGCGTTTGGCCCTGATAGGCCAAGGAAACCAAACACCATCACTGTGGGTAAACAATCTCCATATTGTGTTCCACTTTGGCACAAACAGGGGCACAGCAAATGATATAAGAATATTCTTGTTAAGATTTGTGCCTTGCTTTGCTCTGTGTGGGGCTACACGTTTGGCCCTGATAGGCCAAGGAACCAAACACCATCACTGTGGGTAAACAAGCTCCATGTTGCATTCTGCTTCTGCACAAACACAGACACAACAATGGTTTTTCCTTTCTCTGAGGTTCAGAGAATGTGAATCTCAGGAATATTCTTGGGAAGAATTGTGCCTTGCATATGTCCATTCAGGCTGGATAAACCCGTCAGTAATCTGATATCATGGCTGTTTTCAGCCAGGGACTTCCTGAAGTCCTTTCTGCCTGAACTATCAAAGAATGTTATTCAATTCTCATCAAACAATACTCTCTTAATCCTCCCTGCCTAGAATTTCTATAGTTCAAAAATACATTTCTGCTTATCTGAACAGTGTGCCATGAGATAAATATTCTCTGTTCTTCCTCTACAATGTAAACTGTGCCAGACAACATTATAGACAGAATAATCACCGAAATCTATAAATCTACAGATCTACACACTGCTATATTTTCTACCAATCTCTCTGTGAGGAGAAATGTGGCTACACTACAATCTAATGAAATCTCCTTTTCCCCCCTCCTGTCACCATTATAATTTTAATTTTTGACACCTAAGAGGTGTGAAATGGGGTGGGAATAGATCAAGGGCAGAGCCCTCATTAATTTTTCCTGACAAAAACTTGTGTGTGAGCTCAGAGACACAACCTGGCCTGTCCTTCAGGGCAAAATTTCCATGGGTGTTTTGGGATTGCTTGGGTGTGATGGTGTTCACAGGGCCTGAGGATGAGGAGGATCTGACTCCATGTTTCAGAAGGCTTGATTTATTATTTTATGATATATATTACATTAAAACTATACTAAAAGAATAGAAGAAAGGATTTCATCAGAAGGCTGGCTAAGAATAGAAAAAGAAAGAATGATAACAAAGGTGTGTGGCTCAGACAGAGTCCAAGCCAGCTGACTGTGATTGGCCTTTAATTAGAAACAACCAACGTGGGCTAATCAAAGATCTACTTGCTGCATTCCACAGCAGCAGATAACCATTGTTTACATTTTGTTCCTGAGGGCCTCTCAGCTTCTCAGGAGGAAAAATCCTAAGGAAAGGATTTTCCAGAAAATATCATGCTACACTTGGGTCCCTAAATAGTGACAGATCTGGGGTTTCCCTTCACTCCAGACCTTTGCCCACGAGCTGAGCTGTGCTGCCTGAGCATGAAATGGCTTTCCCCATGTTATTTTATTTTTTCCCTTCTTTCCCACATCTCACACCTCATCCCAGCACTGGGGACACATTTCCTGCCATGCCAGGGCTGTGTGGGATGGATGCTCTCCTCGGAGCCCTCGATATGCAGGCTGAGCTCTGCAGGCAGGTACTGGCAGACAGACAGACAGGCAGACAGGCAGACAGGCAGACACACCCCTCCATGAGCAGCACCTCATTTCCAGAGCTCAGCTCTCCCCCGCAGCTCAGCAGCGCTGCTGCTGTGGGGGTGTGCTGCTAAAATTATTCATGGGGGAAAAATAAAAACCCCAAAAAAAACCCTTTTACAACTGCGAGCTGAGCCCCATCTCCTCTGGGTTTCTGAGGTCTAGAAAGCAGCTTGAGAAGTGCAGATTTCCTTTCCTAAACACACAAGGAGCCTCTTTTCCCATCTGGTGCAGCCCCTCTTTCCATCCTGCTGAGGAGGCAGCCTGCCCTGGGAGGGAATCACTGATCCAGGGACAATTGCAGGCACTGGTAGCATCAGGAAGGAGAACACCTGGCAGTGTTCAAAATAAGAAATAAATAAATAAATAAAATAATAAAAAAAAAAAAGAAAAAATTTTAAAATAAAAAAAAAAATAATAAAATAAAATAAAATTAAAATAATAAAAAATAAAATAAAAAAATTAAAAAATAAAAAATAAATAATTAAGTAAAATAAAGCAAAATTTAAAAATAGAATTATAAATAAGTAAAAAAAACAAACAACACAAAATAAAATAAAATAATAAATAAAATAAAATAAAATAAAATAAAATAAAATAAAATAATAAATAAAATAAAATAACATAGAATAAAATAATGAATAAGTGAAATAAAACAAAACGAAATGAAATAAAAGAAAATAATAGAAAATAATGAATAAATAAGTAAAACAATACAAAATAAAAGAAAATAATAAAAAATAAACCAAAATAAAATAAAAAATAAAACAAAATAAAATAGTAACTAAAACAAAATAAAATAAAATAAAATATAAAATATCTACTACTTCAAAATAATATCTGTGCTTCCCTCCCTCCACCTGTCAGAGTGGGCTTCTGGGAGCTGGGACAAGAAAAATGTTTAAATAAAATGAGTGGCAGCTGCTTGCAAAGGTTGGTTGCAAAGCTCCCTTGGTTTTTAAAGGTTGGTTCCTCTGCAGGCTCCTGTGGTCATGGTGAAGGACCCAGACTCGTGTGAGTTCCCTTTGGGTAAATGTTTGAGAGCTGCCTCGTGAAAAATAGGCAAGAAAGGAGAATCTGTCAGCTGAGAGGAATTCTTTGCAGTAAATCTCAGGGGCTGGTGAGTGGCGGAGTCATGGAATCACAGAATGGTTTGGATTAATAAAAATAATTTAATTCATCCCCTCCCATGGCAGGGACACCTTGCACTGTCCCAGGGTGCTCCAGCCTGGCCTTGGACACCTTTTAACCCTTTCTGTGCAGTGAGGCCTCTCTTTTCTCAGCGCAATCTTCTTTGTTCTGCAGTTTAACATTTCCTGTTTCAGCAAAGCACCTTGGCAAACAAGGCACAAATAAATCCCATGGAGTGAGGCTGAAGTGAACGATCAGGGCAAATTCTGTGGGTAGCACACCGACCTCGGTGCCACTTGGGGGTTTGGTGCCCCCAAATTCAAAGAGGAATTCTTTGCTGTAAATTTCAGGGACTGGTAAGTGACAGAGTCATGGAATCACAGAATGGTTTGGGTTGGGAAGGACCTTAAAAATAATTTAATTCATCTCCTCCATGGCAGGGACACCTTGCACTGTCCCAGGGTGCTCCAGCCTGGCCTTGGACACCTTTTAACCCTTTCTGTGCAGTGAGGTCACCGTTTTTTGAATTCAGTCCTCTTTATTCTGCATTTTAACATTTCATGCTTTCAGCAAAGCCCCTTGGCAAACAAGGCACAAATAAATCCCATGGAGTGAGGCTGAAGGGAACGATCAGGGCAAGTTCTGTGGGTAGCACACAGACCTCGGTGCCATTTGGGGGTTTGGTGCCCCCAAATTCAAAGAGGAATTCTTTGCAGAAAATCTCAGGGGTGATACAGCAAGGCATGCCTAAGTCATAGAATCAGAGAATGGTTTGGATTGGGAGGGACCTTAAAATAATTTAATAAAAATAATTTAATTAATGCCCTGCCCTGAGCACTGTCTCAGGGTGCTCCAGGCCCCATCCAGCCTGGCCTTGGACACTTTTTAACCTTTTCTGTGCAGCGAGGCCTGTGTTTTCTCAGTGCAATCCTCTTTGCTCTGCAGTTTGTTTGGCAAACAAGGCACAAATAAACCCCATGGAGTGAGGCTGAAGGGAACGATCAGGGCAAGTTCTGTGGGTAGCACACAGACCTCGGTGCCATTCAGGGCTTTGGGGATTTTTTTGGCCCAGCCCTGCCTGGATTCCTGTGGAATTGCCTCCACCCAGGCAGGTGAACGTGCAGAGCTGCACAGAGGCTTTCACAGCAGCTCAGCATCAGCCTAATTTTGCTCCCAGTGGCATTGAATGAGGCAGAATTAGGCTGGAGCTGAGCTGCTGAAAGCTCCATCCCATCTTCCTCCTGCTGGAGTTGCCTAAAAATAAGGAGTCCAATTAAATCTACAGCAGTACAATGTATGAGGGAATGTATAATTAATTTAAAAAATCAAAGGCTGTCTTACAGCGCTGATCAGCATTTAGCAATGCTGCCACCAGCTCTTACTCTCCTCATCCTTCCTTTTTAATCAGAGATTATTGTTGGATCTCCTGACAGTGTGATCACATATTCTGGTGCTATTGCAACAACTGGGAGCTGCAAACATCCCCCCAGGAGGAGAAGGAGAGAAGGAAAAATTTATTTCCCTGGCCCTGACATTTACCAGGAACCCTGATATTGGTGAAAGATAAAAATTTGCTCGCTGTGACAGTCAAGGCTTTCATTTCCAGCACAGCCCTGCTGAGGAACTAAAAGCTGAGAGAAGAAATTGCATGTGCAAGGTCATCTCCCAGAGTTATCACTCTCCTTATTGCTGTTTTTCTGTACCCAGCATTCCCAAAAACAAAAAAGGATTTTAATTTTGGGTCTAGCAGGACAGCTGAGGGAAGCTGCAGAGTCTGAGCTCTGCATTTCTGCTGGCAGCATCCCCAGGAGCTCTGCTGGATCCCCACGAGCTGCACTGGCTCCATCTGGGCCCCCAGAGCAGAATCTGCTTTTTATTTTGGGTGCCAGCTGCTCACAGTGGGACAACAGCGAGGGTGGCTTTGTGTCAGCCCTGGGCTGTGCCCAGATTTTCCCTTTTCTGGTGCCATTTCAGGCTGAATCCCTTCCTTTTTATGTGGCTTATGCCCAGATTTCCCCATTTCCCCCCTTTTCTGGTGCCTTTTCAGGCTGAATCCCTTTCCTTTTATCACGGTTATGCCCAGATCTCTCCACTTTTCCCCTCTTCTGGCGCCATTTCAGGCTGGATCCCTTCTTTTTTATCAGGGTTATGCCCAGATTTCCCCACGTTTCCCTTTCCTCATGGCATTTCAGGCTGAATTGCTCCTTTTTAACTTGGTTATGCCCAGATTTCTCCATTTCCCCCCTTTTCTGGTGCCTTTTCAGGCTGAATCCTTTTCTTTTTAGTTAGGTTATGCCCAAATTTCCCCATTTTCTTTTCCTTGTGCCATTTCAGGCTGAATCCCTTTCCTTTTTATAACGCTTATGCCCAGATTTCCCCATTTTCCCTTTCCTCATGGCATTTCAGTCTGGATCCTCCTTTTATCTGGCTTATGCCCAGATTTTCCCACTTTCCCCTTTCCTGGTGCCATTTCAGGCTGAATCCTTTTCTTTTTCTCGTGGTTATGCCCAGATTTCCCCATTTCCCCTCTCCTGGTGCCATTTCAGTCTGGATCCCTTCCTTTTTATCAGGGTTATGCCCAAATTTCCCCATTTTCCCTTTCCTCGTGGCATTTCAGGCTGAATCCCTTTCTTTTTAGTTGGGTTATGCCCAGATTTCCCCATTTTCCCCTCTTCTGATGCCATTTCAGGCTGGATCCCTCCTTTTATCAGGGTTATGCCCAGATTTTCCCATTTTCCCTTTCCTGGTGCCATTTCAGCCTGAATCCTTTTCTTGTTAGCTTGGTTATGCCCAGATTTCCCCATTTTCCCCTTTCCTGGTGCCATTTCAGGCTGAATCCTTATCTTTTTCTCATGCTTATGCCCAGATTTCCCCATTTTCCCTTTCCTCGTGGCATTTCAGGCTGAATTCCTTTCTTTTTAGTTGGGTTATGCCCAGATTTCCCCATTTTCCCCTTTCCTGGTGCCATTTCAGCCTGAATCCCTTTCCTTTTTATAACGCTTATGCCCAGATTTCCCCATTTCCCCTCTCCTGGCGCCATTTCAAGCCGAATCCCTTCCTTTCCTGGCACAGCTCAAAATCCTCCTGCTCCAGCAAGGCCCGACTTTTTTTCCCGGAGGGAATTCTGAGAGGAAACCACCCCAGAGCCCAGCACTGGAGCCAGGGATTGTTCCTGATTGTCCCCTCGGACCGGGGAGCTGCTCCAGCCTTGTCCCCAGGACACTTTTCATCAAGCTCAGAGGATTCACGGGCTGTAAAAAAAGCATGAAATGCAACCCAGACGTGAATTTCACCTGCTGCCACCTCGGTTTATGTGAAACCTCTCCCTTTTCCCTGCCCCATCCTTTTTTTCCTGCGTGTTTAACCCGCAGATTCCCCCTGGCACTGCCAATTCCTGCCATGGGTGATCCCGGGGCTCCTTCACAAAACTCACAGTGCAAACCTCTCTAATTGCTCCAAACAGGCAGAAAATAAATAATTGTGAGAGGTCAATTATTCCCAGATTGGTCCCTGCACTCCCCAGGGCGAGTTTGAGTCACCATTTCTTGATTTTCAACTGAATATCTTTTGTAAAAAAATATTTCTTTATGAAATAATTTTAAATAATTAAGTTGTTATTATTGATAAGTTTTAAAGAATAAGTTTCAAAACTTAAGATAAGGGGTTTAGAACAATAATTTTATAATAATTAATTTATAATAATTTTGATAAGAATACTCTATATTATTTCATAATATAATATAATATAACATAATATAATATAATATAATATAATATAATATAATATAATATTATATTATATTATATTATATTATATTATATTATATTATATTATATTATATTGTATTATACTATACTATATTATATTATATTGCATTGCATTACATTATATTACATTATTTACATATTGATTATTTATATTTATATATTTTATATTTATCTATTTATGTATATTTATGTATATCTATTTTATACATTTATTTTTATATTTTTATATTTTTATAATATAATATAATATAATATAATATAATATAATATAATATAATATAATATAATATAATATATAGAATATATCTATATTTATTATTGATATATATTTATTTCTATAATTTAAATAATTTATATTATTTATTATTATAATATATATTTTGTTATATATATTATTTATTATTTATTTAAATAATTTGAATTATTTACTATTTTATAATGAATAATATAAAATTATATGTAAAATATAATAATTTTATACATTTTTAGATTCAAAATTATTAAGGAAAGATCAGCCACCCCTAAGTGCAGTGAGATTCAGGAAAGGTCCATCCCTGCTCTAGGCTGGTGTAGAGCAGCTCAAGGAGGCCAAAAAGGGATCTCAGACTTCTCAAGGGACTTTTATTTGTACAAACACCAGCCCTGGGCCTGTGGCAGAGTTTTTCTGTCTGTTAAACCAAAAAAAAAAAAAAAAAAAAAAGAAACTTTTCTTTTTAATTTCCTGCATCATTTAATAACGCTCAGTGCATTTCTGAAGGATCACCCCTCCCAGTGGATTCAGGATCCAGCTCTGCTGCTGTCAGATTTAAAAATAAAAATCTCCACAAGAGTTTTTTTATGTAAGGAAGAGGAATTTTTACTTCTCTGACTGGGCACTGCTATAGGCTGAACGACGCATTTGAAGTTATTTTTGCAATGTGTTATTACCCTCAAGTTGCATCTCTCCCTTTTTTGATGCATAATTTAGATTTTAGCCTCTCATAAATTACATGCCTAAGGAACTGCTGATGCTTCTGGGAAAGAGAGAAAAAAAAAATAAAAGGCTCCAACAACAATAAAAAGCCTGCACAAAGTATTCTTTCTTTCTGGATATGAACACATTTATGCTTCTCTGAGTTTTCCCCTATTTTTGTCTCTGGGATGTTGACACAAACACAGAACTTCTATTGTTGGCTGATTCGCCAAGATCAGGGTGAGTTTTCCCATCATCTGCAGCCTGAAATCCCCAGATGGATGGATGGGGTAAAAAAAGAAATGAAATCAATTTGATTTTTTCTAATGGAGAAGTTTCTTCCTTGCAACACTCTCCAGGAAAAGCAGGATTATTAAAGTCCTGAGGGGGTTGGAGTAACTCAATCTCCTATTCTGCTGCTTGATGTTGACAAATGTATTTATTTTTGGGTGCATTTTATGCTCTGCTCAAAATAGAGGTAGGGAGGTCTTTGCCTGTTGCTGCTTTCCTTTAGGTTACCATAGAATTTCTTAAAAAAAAAAAATAAATTCCCAGTGGCTTCCAAATGGCTCTGACCTGAATATTTCCAATAAAAAGTGTGAGAATTTTGGACAAGTGGGTGAAATGCCACAGCCCCCTGCTGAACCTGGCTTCAAGTTAGAAATGCCAGGTGGGAAGTTAATTAAAATTACAGAAAATAAACTTTCTGTTGCAAAACAAACTGAAGATCTCTGCAGGCTCTGCATTGTGCCCCAGTAATTTAAAATTTTAACTCAGTTAATCTGCTGCTCCTGAGGTTAAAAAGAAGAAATTATTGCCTGAAATCATCTGTCCAAGGAAAACGGAGATAAAATGGGGAATGGGGGAAAAAAAAGTCAAAAAAATGATGTTTTTGTAAGTATTGGAGGCAACATCAGCAGGTTTTTAAGTGTGTAATTTATAAGGGAAGTGCTTCAAATGAAATCAGGCACTTAAAAAAATCAGCAAAGTGTGGAGGACACATAATCACCTTTGAAGAATTTTAAAAGCCTTTTCACATTTGTATTATTCGAGCTCCTCACTCCTGTAATTTCACCTCTTTTTTGCTGTTGTTGATGTTTGAATGGCACAGCTCCTGATATCAAGTGATTATTTCAGAATCAACGAGTTTCATTAGAAAAGGCAAAGTCAATCCATGTCCTTCCTGCCTGGCAAGAAAATCTTAAGAAAACAACTTCAGTGTGTCCTAAATTCTCATAGGAATTAAAATAAATCTCAAATTTTAATGTTCTAATAATTAAATCTCCATGTTTAAGCCAGGCCTAGGAGTTTCTGTCCTTAGTCAGACCCTGAGTTTTGCAGATTTCTGTTCTGTCCTAAATCCTTACAGGGATGAGAATAAACCTCAAGTTTTAATGTGCTAATAATTTAATCTCAGTCTTTAATCCAGGCCCAGGAGTTTCTGCCCTTACCAGACCCTGAGTTTTGCAGATTTCTGTTGGAGTAGGTGCAGGATGGAGAGGAAGAAAAGCACAGAAACTCCAACCCTAAAACTTTGCAGCATTTCCCCAGAATGATTAAAAATCAGCGGCAGGTTTTGGGATGGGTTGCTGGGAGGTCGCCAGGTTGGCTTTGGATAGGAAAGGTAACAGCGCTGCCCCAAAGGGCTGGAATTGCCTTCAAAAGGCCCTCAAACAATAACCTTTGAGTGGATTCCATCACTTCCTGACCAACAAACCCTGATTTTCTGTGCCTTATCTGGGTGCCAAGCGCTGTGCCGGCGCCACGATGCAGGCATTGTTCCTGCAGCCCCGGGCTGAAGTGGGTTTCGGTAACTCTGCTCTTCCCAACACCACCGGCTGCTGACCGCGATCCCAGCCCGGCTTTAACTCCTTCCAGCTGCAGGAACCTCTCCCAAAAAGGGTTGTGGTGGGATTTCAGGGTTTATCCCAGAACCTCGGGTCTCTCCACTGACAATTCCCTGCCAGGTGTGTCAGTCACCTCTCCGTTCCCCTGTCAATGCTGGAATTGCAGAAAAGTGATTTGGCAGATTCAAAGGATGCTTTCAACCCCTGGGGGGACATTGGGACATCCAGGTGTCCTTTGTCCCTTGAGAACTCCCCTCCTGTGCCTGGTTGGTTGCCACAGATATATTTTAGGGAAAATCCATTCTCCTGAGAAGCTGAGAGGCCTCAGAAATGAAATTAAATCAATGATTATCTGCTGCTGTGGAATGCAAGAGGTGCATCTGTGATTGGTCTCATGCGGTTGTTTCTAATTAATGGCCAATCACAGTCAGCTGGCTCGGACTCTCTGGTCAGTCACAAGATTTTATTATCATTCTATTCCATTCCATTCCATTCCATTCCATTCCATTCCATTCCATTCCATTCCATTCCAGCTTTCTGATGAAATATTTTCTTCAATTCTTTCAGTATCGTTTTAGTATATAATTTTCTTTTGACATAATATATATCATAAAATAATAAATCAGCCTTCTGAAACATGGAGTCAAGATTCTCATCTCCTCCCTCGCTTGGTGACCCCAAGTGATGAAAAATTCCACAGTTGGTGGCTCCCTACCCCTTCCCTCCTCCCCTGGATTAAAGGAGCAGCAACCACGGGCTCAGGGAGTTCTGTTGGAGCTGGTGCTGCATTCAGAGGCCTGTGGGCCAGAATAAAGCTCTGCATCCAAACCCTCCATCAGAACCGACTCCTTTCCTTCACCATCGCCTCAAAGCTTCTCCACAGAGGGAAACCTGAGGAGCAGCCCCTGTTATGGGGGGAAGCTCCATCCCAGCACCACCAGAGCTCCTGCAGGCCTGGACTTGTCCCCACAAGACATCCAGCCAGGCAAAAGTGTCTCTGGGGTGAAACACCACACACCCAGCCAGCCAAAAGAGTCTCTGGGGTGATCCAGCTGGCCAAAAGTTTCTCTGAGGTGATGTTTTGTGGAGATAATCAAAACTCCACAACTTTTGTGGAAGTTGTAAAGCCGGTATGTTTATTACAGCGCTGGACGCATGTGGGAATCATTCCTCTAAAATGACACGTGTACTTTTGGGAACTTCGGGTCCCTTTTTGTCCCCCTCTCAAATACATATGCACACAACTTCACAATAGGTTAATATATATTAATTTTTATGAATTTTGTGTGACATTTGCTGCTAGTTCTTCGTTATCAGGAAGAATTCCTAGGTCAGGTTGAGCTGCTCTCACAGCAGTCTCTGTCTCTCCCTATCACCTTCTATCTCTCTCTCCCTTATCTCTGTCCTTCACTGAAGCAGTTTCTCTTAGCCTGGGCTTTTGCAGTCAGACTACACAGCAAGCTACACACTTAAAGATGCACAATCCCCCTAAATCAAAATGGATTTCTACTCTGGAAAATTTCAACTCTGCCTCATTGAAACACCAACATCCAGCCAGCCCAAAGTGTCTGTGGGGTGAAACACCAACATCCAACCAGCCCAAAGTGTCTGTGGGGTAAAACACCAACATCCAACCAGCCAAAAGTGTCTGTGGGGTGAAACACCAACATCCAAACAGCCCAAAGTGTCTGTGGGGTGAAACACCAACATCCAACCAGCCAAAAGTGTCTGTGGGGTGAAACACCAACATCCAAACAGCCCAAAGTGTCTCTGGGGTAAAACACCACAATTGCCACTATTTAGTTCAGCAGCAAGAGCCAGAGAAGCTCAGGCACATCCCATCCAACTATATTAATAAGTATGCCAATTAAAAAGTGGGTTTTTTTAAAATTTTTTTTGGGTTTTTTTCTTTCCCCACGAAGAACAGAAAGGAACCTAAACCTGCGACTCTCAGTGTTAGATAACATGTAGATGATGGTGAGTCATAGTGGAAAATTGTAGATAAAAATTGCACAAAGGCTTATTTAAGCAGCATCTCATGATTCTTTCCCTGCGCCTGAGCGTGTGAGATGTACTCACACACACACACACTCCAGAATAATGCTACTATTTGTCCATCCCTCTGCCCTGCAGCTGCCTTGGAAGAGATGAGAATCAAAATCCAGAATAAAAATGCACTTTGGTATCCATATTCATATTTTCATATTCATTTCACATTCCCCACCGAGGCACAAAAACCCTGGGCCAGATTTAATCTCTGCTCCATTTGTGACAAACACCCCAATTCCCACACTTTTTCCCATGGGAAAACTCACTGGGATTTTTGCTGGGTCACCAATGGGATATTCCTGATTTACAACCTGGAAAAGAGGCAGCTGCTGGGTGATCCTAAGAACCCAAAGAGTGGGGGTGGATTCCAAGGGATGGATTCCCAGATTTCACTCCAAGAACTTCTTGGAAAGAAGGTCAGGACAGGCAGATCTGACTTGTGGCAGGAAACACTGAGAACAAGGTGCTGGTTTTGGTTTTTTTTCCTCTGTGCATGTGGTATTTCTGTAATTCAGCAGCAGCCAAGCTCTGAAAACAAACCCAAAAGAAGAGCCAAATATGTCAGTAGGAGCTGGAGAGGAATCCCAGCAGTGCCTGAGAGTTTCAGGATGGGAGATATTCCTGTTTCCTCCTGAATCAGAAACCTGCATGAAATCTGCTAAGGAAACATCCAGAGGGGAGAGAGAAAACAGCTCAGCCAAAACGAAAGGAGATTTTAATTCCTGAAGGACACAGGTCCACAAATAAGAGCCAGAAACCGTGGCTGGGTTTCTGGAGAAAGGCTGCAAAAGTGCATTAGGTTGTGGAGGAGGAGTTTCCATCTTCCTCATCCTGCCCAGAATTGTTCCCAGTAGGATCCTCTGATTTCCCTCTCCAGCCCAGCTGAAGGAACAGGGCCAGCCGACCTCACAATTCGAAATGTTCTTCCTAATGCTGCCTCCTCATTTGTCTGCTTAATTTCCATGCATTAGCCTTTATGAGCTTCACAGGGCCACCTTAATTGCATTCCCTTCTGCCTGCTCAGGGAAGGGATTTTTGTTTTTTTCTCTTTCATTTTTGCATGGATTGAAAGCAGGGTTTGGAGGCAGAGTGCTGGGAGCAGGGAGATCTGGCAGTGACCGCCATCATCATCATCATCATCCTCATCATGTGGGGAGCACCCAGGTCTGGGATCCCAGCCCTGCCACTCAAAATTCCCATTTTATTCCCATTTTATTCCCTCAGGGCAGCTCTGCATTTCCCTGCTGTGCCCTCAGCTCCCTCCTGGAGGTGCCTCGGCGAATTCTTGGTGATTCTTTTCTCCCTGAGCACCTCAGCTTCCCAAATCCCACCCAGCTGGCTTTGCCAAGCCTTGCTCAGCTCTGAAAACCCTGAGAGAATCCCTGAGCCAGAGCTCGTCTGGAACATCCCTGCTGGAATGGAGCTCAGGAACTGCCACAACAAAATGGACACAAAAGTGTCCACAAAACGTCCACAAAGGACCCCAAAACTCCTGTGCGCAGGCAGAGGAGGTGAAAATAATCAAAAAGTGCCTGTGCAAACATAGAGGAGCAGAAAAATCCCCCCAAAAAAGCTCCTGTGCACACACAGAGAGGCTGAAAAGACCCAAAAGTTCCTGTGCAAAGACAGAGGGGCTGAAAAAACCCCAAAAGTTCTTGTGCACAGGCAGAGGAGCTGAAAAAAATCCCAAAAAGTGCCTGTGCGCAGACAAAAAGGCTGAAAAGACCCCAAAAAGTTCCTGTGCACAGGCAGAGGGGCTGAAAAGACCCCAAAAGTTCTTGTGCACAGAGAGGGCTGAAAAGACCCAAAAAGTTGTTTCTGTGCAGAGATAGAGGAGCAGAAAAAAAACAAAAAGTGCCTGTGCACAGACAGAGGAGCTGAAAAGACCCCCAAAGCTCCTGTGCACAGAGAGGCTGAAAAAACCCCAAAAGTTCCTGTGAAAAGGCAAAGAGGCTGAAAAGACCCCAAAAAGTGCCTGTGCACAGACAGAGGGGCTAAAAAAAAAAAAATCAAAAAAGTGCCTGTGCACACAGAGGAGCTTGAAAAACCCAAGAAGTGCCTGTGCCCAGAAAGAGAGGCAGAAAAGACATCAAAGCTCCTGTGCATGGGCAGAGGAGAACAAAAAATCCCCAAAAGTGCCTGTGCATAGGCAGAGGAGCAGATAAACCCCAAAAAAGCTCCTGTGCACAGGCAGAGAAGCTGAAAAGACCCCAAAAGTTCCTGTGCAAAGACACAGGGGCTGAAAAAACCCAGAAGTTCTTGTGCACAGACAGAGGGGCTGAAAAGACCCAAAAAATTCCTGTGCAAAGACAGAGGACATGAAAAAAAATTGAAAAAGTGCCTGTGCACAGGCAGAGAGGCTGAAAAATCCCAAAAAGTTCCTGTGCACAGACAGAAAGGCTGAAAAGACCCCAAAGCTCCTGTGCATGGGCAGATGGGCTGAAAAAATATCAAAAAAAAAAGTTCCTGTGCACAGAGGGACTGAAAAATCCCCAAAGTTCTTGTGCACAGGCAGAGGAGTTGAAAAAAAAAAACCAAAAAAGTGCCTGTGCACAGACAGAGAGGCTAAAAAGACCCCAAAAGTTCCTGTGCAGAGCAGGGGGAGATGCAGAGGCTAAAGGCTGCTCCCACCACCCAGTGTACAGACAGAGGGGCTGGAAAAAACCAAAAAGTGCCTGTGCACAGACAAAGGGGCTGGAAAGACCCCAAAAGTTCCTGTTCACAGGCAAAGGGGCTGGAAAAACCCCAAAAAGTGCCTGTGAACAGGCAGAGGGGCTGAAAGGACCCCAAAAGTGCCTGTGCACAGGAGGCTGAAAAAAACCTAAAAACGTTCCTGCTCTCAGGCAGAGAGGCTGAAAACCCCAACAGTTCTTGTGCACAGAGGGGCTGAAAAGACCCAAAAAAGTTCCTGTGCAAAGGCAAAGAGGCTGAAAAGACCCCAAAACTCCTGTGCACACACAGAGAGACCGAGAGGAGCCCAAAGTGCAGAGCAGGGGGAGATGCAAAGGCTGAAGGCTGCTCCAGCCACCAAGTATCAACTTCATCCCCCATCCGCCTCCCACACAGCACCAGAAATAACCCGAAATAATTCCTTTGAGCGTGTCCGTGTTGCAGTTACGTGTTTAATGACTTCAAGGGAGATCATTTCACTCCTCAATAAAGGTGGATTTTCCATGGTTTGAGGGGAACGCCCGGTTTCCTGAGTTTTCCTGAACGCTTTGCAGCTCTCGCTGGATTGAACTCCAGGCTGCTGCCTCAGGTTGTCGTTACCCTCATTAAGAGAGAGAGAAAACCTCAGCACAAACGGGTTCAGCAGCTAAACTTAGCACTCAGTAATTCAGTGAGAGAACAAGGAATGAGACAATTCTCCCATCCTGCCTGCTGAATATTAGAAGAAATAAAAATACATCTCATTTTCCTTCTGCTCCTGTTGTTTGCTGCCTCAGGCATCGTCTTTTTGTGGAGGATAATACACGCAGGGCAAGGAGTTCAGCAGAAATGTTTGTGGCAGGATGCTGGGGACATCACTGAGAAAGAGGAGGAGGAGGAAGAGCACACACAGGAAAATTTCATGCTGGAATTATCCAGGCTCACTGGGGATGGAAGCATCTGACTGAGTCACGTTCTGAATGTTGTTAACACGGTGAAGAGTTCAAACCCCTGGAATTGTCTCTCCTTTTCTGAATATTATTTAAAATAGTGCAGAGGTCAAATCCCTGGAGTTGTCCCTCCTTTCCTCAATGTTATTAACATGGTGAAGAGGTCAAATCCCTGAAATTGTCTCTGGAATTGTCCCTCCTTTTCTGAATTTTATTTAAAATGGTGAAGAAGTCAAATCCCTGGAATTGTCTCTTCTTTTCTCAATGTTATTAACATGGTGAAGAGTTCAAACTCCTGGAATTGTCCCTCCTTTTCTGAATATTATTTAAAATAGTGCAGAGGTCAAATCCCTGGAATTGTCCCTCCTTTTCTCAATGTTATTAACATGGTGAAGAGTTCAAACTCCTGGAATTGTCCCTCCTTTTCTGAATATTATTTAAAATGGTGAAGAAGTCAAATCCCTGGAATTGTCCCTCCTTTTCTGCATGTTATTAACACAGTGAAGAGTTCAAATCCCTGGAATTGTTTCTGGAATTGTCTCCCCTTGCCTCAATGTTATTAACAGGATGAAGAATTCAAACCCCTGAAATTGTCACTCCTTTTCTGAATATTATTTAAAATGGTGAAGAAGTCAAATCCCTGGAATTGTCTCTGGAATTGTCCCTCCTTTTCTCAATGTTATTAACATGGTGAAGAGTTCAAACCCCTGGAATTGTCTCTGGAATTGTCCCTCCTTTTCTCAATGTTATTAACATTATGAAGAGGTCAAATCCCTTGAATTGTCTCTCCTTTTCTCAATGTTATTAACATGGTGAATGGTTCAAATCCCTGGAATTTTCTCTCCTTTTATCCAAAGACTTTTGCAGCCGCACTCTGCTCCAGCTGCTCCCAGGAAATTCGGATTTTCATGCGTTTAGCATATCAGCACCTTTGTAACATTAATTTGGGTTTTATCAGCAGAGGAAAATCCTTGAATGTGTTTTGCTTTTTGTTTTAATGGGCTCTGCTCATTTTGACCTTGCAAAAGCAGGAGAGCTGATAAAACCGAGTTTTTGCTGTTTTTATCACCACATCATGACTCTGAGAGAGAACACGGGCTGAAAGACCCAACAAACTTTGGTGGCTTCTGTGCTCACAGCTTGGACAAAGTAGCATTAATTTCATTTTTATCAGCAGAGGAAAATCCTTGAATGTGTTTTGCTTTTTGTTTTAATGGGCTTCGCTAATTTTGACCTTGCAAATGTACAGGAGAGCTGATAAAAACAAGTTTTTGCTACCACGTCATGACTGAATTTTGAGAGAAAGTGAGCTGAAAGACCCAACAAAACTTCTTTGGTGGTTCCTGTGCTCGCAGCTTGGTGGGGACAGGACACCCCAACAAAAGGAGGGGATTTCAGCTCATACTTCTGGCATCATTTTCCCCATCCCCCTGAATCATTCAGGTTGGAAAGTTGAGATCACTGAGTTCCCCTGCACTGCCAGGCCGCCACTGACCATGTCCCCAAGTGCCACACCCACAGTGACTTTTTGTTGTTTTGAATTTTTTTTTTATTTTTTTTAAGATTTTTTTTTTTTGTAACAAACTTTTTTACACCTTTAACAATAAGTTATTTACATAAAGTTATTTACTTTATGTAAATAACTTATTGTTTTGTATTCTTTTATGGAGGAGGAGAAATTTGACGGACTGTTGGTTTGTCTAAGTGTTACTGGAGAGGTGGCACTTTCACCCTCCAATCTGCTGTCACTTTTAGAAATTTAGAAATGCTAGAATTATAATTTAGAAATTTATAAATGTTAGAATTATAATTTAGAAATTTGTAAATGTTAGCATTAGAAATGAAAAACTTTTTTTTACTTTGAAAAGAGCAGTGTGTCCACGCTGTGGTATTTCGTGTCCTATAGTGACACGAAATATTATAGGAATTCTCTTTTACATTTCCACCTCCACCAGTGGAATAAAACATGATTTAGTGCTTGCCATCTATCCAGGGCTTGGAAAAAAATCATCTTTAAGGCTCTTCCCAGCCAAAATAATTCCATGATTCTGGTTCAGAAGATTCTGGGGTGCCCTGGGGGTGTCCCCCTATGATGATAATTCTCCTCAGCCCGTGCTGCGCACCTGAGATGTGACATTTGGGGACTCCTGCCCTGGCAGCGTTTCCTCCGTGCAGCTGAGTAGGAAACACTCAAAGAACCACTTCCTGTGCTGTCAGTGGGGCACGGTGAGAGCTGATGAGAGTTTTGCATTTTCTCTGAGCCCCGAAAGCCTCAGCAGAGAGCAAACAGCACGTGGCACTGTGCTGTGTTACCAGAAGGAATCTCCCGATCTTTCCAGCACCACTTCCCCCTGTTTACAGCACATAAAAAATGAAATTCCAGCCCCCAGGCTGACAATCCCCAGCACCCAGACAAACCCCAGAGCTTTTCATTTTTGTGGAGTCACCGAAATGCTCTTTTGAAGGCACAACACCTGAGCAGGGTGTGAGCTCACAGTGCAGCTCGCCTGGAACAAAGCAGGGAGGCAGAGGAGCCCTGGCAGCCTCGTTCCCCTCCTGGGCGGCAGATGGAAGCTTGGCAGGGGTGTTAAATCTGCTCACAGCCAACAGGGTGGTGTTTCTTGCACTGCTCCATCCTTGCCCACAGCAGCAAACCATCCATCCTCACTAAAAACCCAACAGCCGAGGGACTGAAACGTGACTGGGGATAAAAAAAACCCCAAAAACATTAAAAATGACACCACTTAGACACCTCAACCCTCTGTCAAATAATCAGGGCTGTTTACTATATTTTCTCATGTTTTTTGCCAGTTTAGGAGCTGAACTTTGTGTGCTGCTCACAGCCAGGAATGCTGAAATGTGCAGGGTGGGAGATGATGCCCTGATATTTGTTCAGATGTTTGCTCCATCCTTGCCCACATCAGCAAACCATCCATCCTCACTAAAAACCCGACAGCCGAGGGACTGAAACGTGACTGGGGATAAAAAAAACCCCAAAAACATTAAAAATGACACCACTTACACACCTCAACCCCCTGTCAAATAAACAGGGCTGTTTACTATATTTTCTCATGTTTTTTGCCAGTTTAAGAGCTGAACTCTCTGCTGCTCACAGCCAGGAATGCTGAAATGTGCAGGGTGGGAGATGATGCCCTGACTTTTGTTCAGATGTTTGCAGGAGCAAACCATCCATCCTCACTAAACCACGGCACAACCCAACAGTCAAGGGACTGAAATGTGACTGAGGGTAAAAAATAAAACCAACAAAAACCATTAAAAATGACACCACCTACGTTACCCAACCCCCTCTCAAATAATCAGGGTTATTTACTATATTTTCTCATGTTTTTTGCCAGTTTAGGAGCTGAACTCTCTGCTGCTCACAGCCAGGAATGCTGAAATGTGCAGGGTGGGAGATGCCCTGACTTTTGTTCAGATGTTTGCTCCATCCTTGTCCACAGCAGCAAACCATCCATCCTCACTAAAAACCCGACAGCCGAGGGGCTGAAATGTGACTGGGGGTAAAAAAAAATAAAAATATACCACCTACATCATCCAACCCCCTGTCAAATAATCAGGGTTCTTTACTATAATTTCTCATGGTTTTTGTCAGTTTAAGAGCTGAACTCTGCTGCTCGAAGCCAGGAATACTGAAACAAGCACAATGGGAGATGCCCTGATGTTTGTTCAGATGTTTGCAGGAGCAAACCATCCATCCTCACTAAACCACGGCACAACCCAACAGTCAAGGGACTGAGATGTGACTGGGGGTAAAAAAAAAAACAACAAAAACCATTAAAAATGACACCACCTACATTACCCAACCCCCTGTCAAATAATCAGGGTTCTTTACTATAATTTCTCATGGTTTTTGCCAGTTTAAGAGCTGAACTCTGCTGCTCACAGCCAGGAATGCTGAAATGTGCAGGGTGGGAGATGATGCCCTGATATTTGTTCAGATGTTTGCTCCATCCTTGCCCACAGGAGCAGATGCACCTGTTGCATTCCACAGCAGCAGATAACCATTGTTTGCATTTTGTTCCTGAGGCCTCCCAGCTTCTCAGGAGGAAAAAATCCCAAGGAAAGGATTTTCCATAAAAGATGTCTGTGACACAAATGGTGCTTGGTTTAGGAGTCAGGATTATTTTGCTTCCCTTCCACTTCCAGTTCACTATCAGCCGTCTGAGAACGAGCTCAGCTCAGAACCCAAGGAATCAGGCACTGGGATTTGTGTGTCCCACTGCACCAGGGCTCTGTGGCTGGTTTGGAGCTCTGCTGTACCTCAGCAGAGTCACATCCCTGCTCTGCCTCAGTGGATCCCTCAGTGTCACAGACATCTTTTCATGAAAAATCCTTCTTTAGGATTCTTCCTCCTGAGAAGCTGAGAGGCCTCAGGAACAAAATGCAAGCAATGGTTATCTGCTGCTGTGGAATGCAACAGGTGCATCTGGGGTTGGTCTCGTGTGGATGTTTGGAATTAATGGCCAATCACATCCCAGCTGGCTCTCTCTCTGTCCGAGCCACAAACCTTTGTTATCATTTTTTTCCTATTCTTAGCCAGCCTTCTGAGATGAAACTTTTCCTTCTATTCTTTTAGTGTAGTTTTAATGTAATATATATAATAAAATAATAAATCAAGCCTTCTGAACCATGGAGTCAGATCCTCATCTCTTCCCTCATCCTCAGACCCCTGTGAGCACGGTCACACCTCAGCAGAGCCACATCCCTGCTCTGCCTGGGAATGGATCCCTCCTGCTCCTCCTGAATAATTTCTGAGGTGTTCCAGCAAGGCTGAGCTCAGAGTGTTTTTGACATGCAGTCATTAGGGTTGACAGTTTTAAGACTTTAATTGTGTTTAGGGGGAGGAAAACAGTTGCAGTTATTATGGTGTATAGATAGAAGTTGAGGAGAGTGAGTTTGGGCTTGTAGATGATAATGATTGCTATTCAGCCTAGGTGGGAGATGGAAGAAAAGGCCAGGATTTTTCAGATTTGTGGTCAGTTGAGACCCATTCATCCTCCCGGGGCTGCTGAGAGCATTGCCAGGATGGTTGGGAGTGTAGGGTTTAGTGCTGGCAGCCAGGAGAGCAGGGGAATACCAGGCAGATAAGACTCTCACACTGAGATGTTGAGATAAGTTTCTTATCTCAAAGGGGGAAGGGGGATTTCCCACTTCTGCTAAATGCCTTTTGGCCTGCCATCAAGAGGGAATTGAGCTCCATAATACCCACCCAGGTCTTGCTTGCGGTAACTTGTGTCCTCAGATCTTTCCCTTCAAAAATCAGCAAGATTGAACTGTAGATTTTAAACTGTACTTGCTATGATTTAACTGCAACCAGATCTCTGCTCCCATTGGTTTTGTGTGTCTTTGCAAAATTATCCTTGAAATCTGAATTACACTCCAGCCTGGGCTCACAGCAAGGAAATGTCCAGCCCAGATGAACCATGGCTTTGTTAATCCCTCCTGAAGGCCAGGGCTTAAATCAGTCTGACCCAAGTGTCAAAACTTGCGCTAAGATTAATAACTAAACTCTTCCAAATGCATTTAGGAGAGTTTGGGCCATGTCTGCAAGGTCTCCCAATAAAAATATAAGAGAGCACCCACACGAGTGTTTGAGTATTTGGATTATCTTTGGGGAGAGAGGCAAAGCAGAAAGTTTGACTTTGTTTTACCAATAAAACTCAGTCCTCTGTGCTGAACCAGAACTCAGGTTTGGATGTTTCTGGATATGGCTTAAGCCACCTAAAATAAAAGCTCAGGAGCTTTGGGCATCCTCTGGAGTTGATGCAGATCTTTATTCAGGCAGCCTGAGGTCTGAGCTTAAGAGTTTTTGTGCTTAAAAGCAGCAGCAAGCCCTCTGGAGTGCTTTGAAGATGATGCATGGTGTGGCACATTGTGCTTAAAGCACAAATGCACGAAGAGAAGGAAATTAAAATTAGGATTGGCCAACAGAAACGTTAATAAATGTGCAAAGGTGAGATTTTATTCATCGAGCTCCTACAAGTGTGGTCAGCAAGACCTACAAATGTGTTTTAGGTCTTTATTATTTTACCAATAAAACTCTGTCCTCTGTGCTGAACCAGAACTCAGGTTTGGATGTTTCTGGATATGGTTTAAGACACCTAAAATAAAAGCTCAGGAGCTTTGGGCATCCTCTGGAGTTGATGCAGATCTTTATTCAGGCAGCCTGAGGTCTGAGCTTAAGAGTTTTTGTGCTTAAAAGCAGCAGCAAGCCCTCTGGAGTGCTTTGAAGATGATGCACTGAGTGGTGGAACTTACTGGCACACATTGTGCTTAAAGCACAAATGCACGAAGAGAAGGAAATTAAAATTAGGATTGGCCAACAGAAACGTTAATAAACGTGCAAAGGTGAGATTTTATTCATCAAGCTCCTGCAAGTGTGGTCAGCAAGACCTACAAACGTGTTGTAGGACAGGTTTATGTTTCCAGTGGCAGCTTTTTGCACACAATTTCCTGGTGGCTGAATCATTTCCCCCCACAGACCCTCCACCACAATTCACGGGGTTTCAGATGAATTTTTCAGTTTTATTGCGTGATGTTTGCTGTCACGCTTCATGTTTTTTTCCAAACCAACAAAGTCTCATGGTTTCTACTTCTAGTTCTGATGCTTTGTGCTGTAGAGGGGGGGGAAAAATACAGAAGAAAGCAAACCACACATTGGCCACAAATGGCTGCTTCACTTCAAATATCTGTTGTGGGAACATTGTTTGTGTGGATAAATGTCTGCATATTCCTGGATATAGACAGAAAAAAGGAATTTTCTGTGTATTTTCACAGCTAGGGAAGATCTGTTGTGTTGGGATAGATTTTTAACGTTTTGGGAGGGCTGGGGAGTTGCAGAAGTGCTGCAGGCATGGAAGGAGCATTTTCCTTTTTCTGCCCATGTTCAGGAGTGCAGAGGAGCCAAACTGCCCCGTGCTGGGTGCTGACAGCTTCCCTGGGGCTGGGGGGAGGCAGAGCAGGGAGAAAACCCAAATATCAGCGCTGGGGTGGGAGGAGGGACCTCCAGTGCTTTCTGCCCCTCTCTTATGCCTTGCACAGGCTGTGGAGGTACTTAAAAGTCAGAAGTGATCCAGAAAAACAGAAGAAGCGGTGTGCAAGTTTCAGAACTGCTCTGACCTTTCATAAGTCGGAGCAGCTCTAAAACTTGCACACTTCAGGAGGAGGAGAATTGTTGTTCCTCTCCTTTGAGTGCGTCACAAAGAGCGGGGGACAGGAAGACACAAAAAAATCGACAAAAATCCACAAAAATTCACGAAACTCTACAAAAATCCTGTATTTCAACAGTTCTTTTCACCTGGGCTGGGCGAGCAGCCAGGTCACCTGTCAGCAGAGCAGAGCTGTGACAGAGCTGACCCCAGGAATGAGCGCTGCTGGCAGAATTACAGCTCCACTTTTCTGCTCTGACCTTTGTTTCCTGCCCCGAGCAGGAACATTTTCCTGCTGTGCTCCTGGGACAGGGAAGGGATGGAAATCAAGCCAGGGAATGTTCCTGGGGTGTGTTCAGTGCTCTGAGCCACCACTCCGTGGGAATGTGAGATTCTGCAAAAGCAGAGACCCTAAAAAGGGAAAATATCTGCACAAAACCCCCTGGCAAAGCTGAGGAGCAGGGCTGGGAAGTGTTAACGGGGTGGGGAGGAAAGAGACATACATTTAAATAAATAAACAAAGAAATATTAATGATATAAACTTAATGATAAAAATAAATAATTAATAATTATATAAACTTAAATAAATAAAATAAAATAAAATAAAATAAAATAAAATAAAACAGATCCCATTCAGCCACCAGCACAGGACATCCATTGTCACCAATCACTGCCAACATTTCCACCTTCCCTTCCCAGCCTGGCCTCCTGAGCAGCTGCCAATCTCCTGGCCAGGCTTATCACCTTCCCAGAGCTGCCTGGGATATCAGCAGCACACAAGGCAGGCAGGAAAATCAATTCCCTGAATGCAAGGGAATGATTCCTCTCCAAGGCGGCGAGGCCAGACAAAGGGAAGCTCTGATGGCCATTGATTTTTGAGGGAGAGGAGCTGCGTCTTTGGCTCGGCTTGAAAATGAGTTGTTTAAAGGTAAAGGCAAAAAAATAAAAATCCCTGCTGGCTCAGGGAAGGTGATTGTGCTGTGGATGAGGAGAATTGAGAGGGGCTGTGCTGCAGACACAGAAGTGCTCTGCCATGAGAAACGAGACGGGGAGAGCTGATAATGAGAATGAAGAACTTCCTTTGATTATTGCGTCTCATTTCCTATAATGCAATCTGCATCTTGAAAGCAAGCTCTTGTGCTGGTTGTTAAATCCCCCTGCCTCCTCCAGATCTCCAGATCTTAAGCAGCAGCATTGAAAGAGAAAGGTTAACCTGAACAAGGTTGAATATAAACCTAGTTTTGTTTTTTTTTTTCTGAATTATAAGATGCATTATAATGTGACCGTGTTCACAGGGGTTTTTGGATTGGGGAAGAGATAAGGATCTGACTCCATGTTTCATTAGGCTTGATTTATTATTTTATTATATATATTATATTAAAACTATATTAAAATAGTAGAAAAAAGGATTTCATCAGAAGGCTGGCTAAGAATAGAATAGGAAAGAATGATAACAAAGGTTTGTGGCTCGGCTCCCTGTCCAAGCCAGCTGACTGTGATTGGTCATTAATCAGAAACAACCACATAAGACCAATCACAGGTGCACCTGTTGCACTCCACAGCAGCAGATAACCATTGTTTGCATTTTGTTCCTGAGGCCTCCCAGCTTCTTAGGAAGAAAAATCCTAAGGAAAGGATTTTCCATAAAAGATGTCTGCGACATTATAACACCACAGGTACAAGAGGAGTCAGTTCAGATATGCAGCCAAATCTGGCAGGCAGGAAAGTGGGAGCAGCCAAGACAGTGCTGAGAAAATCACCAAGGAGGGGAGGGAATTGTTGTCTGAAACCTGAATCCTTTTTAAAATCCAGCCCCAAACCACCCCTGAAAACAACTCCTGAATTCCTAGATTCTGTCAGACATCCCATCCCAGGCTGTGTGCTCAAATGGGACTGCTGGTTTGGCTTTGGACAGGGGACAGGCTCAGGAGCAGGTGCAGATTTTGGATGCTCCCATTTCAGCCATGGAAGGGTTTTGGAGGAGGGCAGGGTGCACCTGGCAGAGCTCACACACGCCTGCTTTGCCACGTGGAAACCCAAAAAATTGACAGCCAGTCTGGAAAACAGAAGCTTCATCCTTCTGTCCTTGCACTCCCCTCGCTGTGGAGGGGGAAGGAGATAACGCTTATCACCCTGCTGATGGCAGAAAAGCTGCTGGAAATTTCTGAGCCTTCCTCACCCTGCCGCGAAGGCAGAGCAGCCCCAGCTCCTCCAGGGCAATGCCTGTGCTCAAACCCTGCTCCTCCAGCAGGAGATGAGGGCCCAGCAGTGAGCAGAGCCAGGGCATGGAATTGCACATTTCAGCCCAAAACAGGATGCACCGAGACAGCAGAGAAAAACCCTCCCTGATCAACGCCCAGGAAATGAAACGAGAGCTGATCCAGATAAGAGAATCGAGCAGCTCTGCTCACAGTAACACCAAAGGGCTCCCAGCAGAGCCCACCCTGCACTGGATTGAAAACAAAATTGCTCCAAGGCTGTGCTGAGTGACCTCAGAGCTTGTGCAGCACCTCAGAATCCTTTGTCAGCAAAATCCATCCAGGGTTCATCCACCAAGGTGGGATCACATGTGGGGGCCTGTGTGGCTGCTGGGAGCATCCCCTCTGCCCAACTTTGCCTTAAATTTCAAAAATAACAGAAATATTTATCCCTTAAACATCCCTCAGCAGCTCAACACCTTGGTCAACACCCAGGAAGAAATGAAATTAAATGAGAGCCTCTGATCCAGATAAGAAAATCGAGCAGCTCTGCTGTGGAATGGCCCGTAGCTCATGGTAACTCCAGCACCAGAGTCCACCCTGCACTGGATTAAAAACCAAAATTGTTCCAAATTTTGGAATTTGGCTGTGCTGAGTGACCCTGGAGCTGCTCGTGTGTTTGAGCTTGAGCAGCACCTCTGGATCCTTTGTCACCAAAATCCATCCTGGGTTCCTCCCCTGAGGTGGAATCTACAGGTGAGGAACTGGGAGCTTTCCCTTTGCCCAACTTTTTACTAAACTCCAAAAATCACAGGAATATTTATCCCTTAACCATCCCTCAGCAGGATGTTTAATGCAGGAAAAATGACAGGAATATTTACCCCTTAAACATCCCAGTTCCCAAACGTGGCTGGGATGCTGCTGATATTCTCTGCTTGTTTTATCATCACCGCCAAAAAGCCACAGTCTTCAGGAATTTTCATGGCAAAAACTTGTCTCTGCTTTGACTCACACCTCGAAGACTTTGCCCCAAACTGCAAAAATGACAGGAATATTTTTCCCTTAACCATCCCTCAGCAGCTCCCAAACCTGGCTGGGATGCTGTCGATATTCTCTGCTTGTTTTACCACCACCACCACCAAAGTCACAATTTTCAGGAATTTTCATTGCAACCAAGAACTTGTCTCTGCTTTGACTCACACCTTGAAGCAAAGGGACAATTATCTAATCACAACACTCAATCCCGTTTTCCTAAGATCATCTAAATTGTTCAGCTGCTTCAGATCCTTCAGTGATTAGAGAGATATTCCACAAATAAACTCCCTGCGTGCTCCTGACACTCAGAGCTAATGTGCTGCAAGCAAGGGGAAGATAAAGCAGCATGGAAAAAGGATTGCTTCCTCACCATCACTTACATCCAGCCTGAAAAACCACAAAATTTCATGTTTTTTACAGAAATGAAAGTCACATCAAAAGTCCTGCAAGGTTTGGGGATGTGCTGCGGCAGAACTGAAATAATATCCAGTGGGTGGAGGGTTGAGGTGGATGCCTGGAACAGCAGCTAATTTCCACCTAAGAGCACATTTTGTGGTTATTTATGGCCTGATGGCAAATCCAAACCACCCAGTGCTGCCAGAGCCTCTCTTTGTGTCCTCAGGCAAAAACCTTAAAATGCTTTTGTGCTCAGGGAGGCGCTTAATGTGCAGAGACACTGAGCCTCCCTCAGCCAAGGCTTCCAGAGTGGCTGCTGGCTTCAGCTCATCCCTCCTGCACTTCCACAGGGACCCTGGCTTCCAGACACAGCAAAGCCCTCAGATTTCAGAATTTGTTCCTTTCAGTGAATAAACCCAAACCCCAGCAACACAACTTCCTCCCATATACTGCTAAGTTAAATTTTTAGGGGATTTTTTTTTTGGCTTTTGGTGATCCAAGGGGGAATCCTGTCCTTTTTGTGGAATCCTGTCCTTTTTGTGGAATCCTGCCCTTTTTGTGGAATCCTGTCCTTTTTGTGGAATCATCCCATTTTTGTGGAATCCTGACACAACTCCTGTGCCCCATCCCTGTCACAGCTCATATCTTTGGTGGATTTATCCTCCAGAACACCCATGAGTCAGGGAGTTACTGCCCTCCTGAAGCCCAGAAAAGGCAGCACCCTGCACTTGGAGCTGTCTCTAGCTCCAGGAACCAGGCAAGATGTTTTGTCTGCTCTGGTGGCCCAGTTTTGTTGCTCATTTCAGCTTCCTGTGAGATCTGAGAAGGTTTTCAAGTGACTTTTTGCTGTCAGAAGGGATAAAACAGCCTGTGAGTGTCCTCCCCACTCCCACAGAGGTATGAGAGGGTTTTGGGTGCTGGGTTTGGGTTGGGTGCTCTGCACTCCCTGCTCTCATCCCTCCCCACCCTGCTGTTCCAGGTTGCAATGCAAGATGTGTTCTGTTACCATCTGTATGGCAGATTACCTTTGTCAAGTGGGCAGTTGCCTTATCTCTCTCTCTGAGTGATCACAATCACTCCTCCCTCTGAGGGCACACCAGCTGATAACAGCTATTGAATGTCACTGCATGGCTGATAAGAACTACAGCATCCCATTGGGAGATGTGAGCCCAGAGGGAGGAGCCAAGCATTGCTACCTGGATATAATCTGGAGATTCTGGAGCACCAGCCAAGCATTCCTGCCTGGATATAATCTGGAGATTCTGGAACACCAGCCAAGCATTCCTGCCTCGATATAATCTGGAGATTCTAGAACACCAGCCAAGCATTCCTGCCTGGATATAATCTGGAGATTCTGGAACACCAGCCAAGCATTCCTGCCTGGATATAATCTGGAGATTCTGGAACACCAGCCAAGCATTCCTGCCTGGATATAATCTGGAGATTCTGGAACACCAGCACGGCTTCTCCACTGGATTCCCCAGAGGAACAGCAGCTGCCTCTGCCCCTGGATCTTCAGAGGCAGAGACTGCACCTTTCTCCAGGATCCCTGCTCCAGCAGAACCAGCCCTGACACTGCAGGAGGGCTGAGCCACAATTCCCATGGGACTGCTGCCAACAGCCTGACCCACAGGGTGTCAGGTTGGGCTCTGACTCTGGCAGTGTTGTTCAAGTGTACTGCATTGTTTATTTTATCTTTTTATTTTTTTCCCTTCCCTATTAAAGAACTGTTATTTCCTGCTCCCATATTTTTGCCTGAGAGCCCCCTTAATTTCAAATTTATAACAATTCGGAGGGGTGGGGAAGGTTCACATTCTCCATTTCAGGGGAGGCTCCTGCCTTCCTTAGCAGATTCCTGGCTTTCCAAACCAAGACCCCTGCAGAGCCCCCCTGGCAGTGAGGAGGGGCTGAGGTGACATCTCTGCCATCCTCCTCCCCCAGAACAAGCTGCTGACAGCAAATCTGTAAAATTCCTGAGCTGTCATGCAGGGAAATCCCATGGCACCTCAGCAAAGCTCCTCTGCTTGGAGGAGCAGCAGCTCCAGGAGGATTTGATCTGCATTTGTCATGGAGATTGGTGGGGGTGAGAAGAAGGAGGAAATATTAAGACATGGCAATCCTGTCCCCATGCTTTGTGATCCCAGAATTTACTGCCAAACCCAGCCCTGCCAGCCTCCCTCAGGCTCTTTGGGGCTTTCTGTGAAAAATTCCTCATTTCCCCCCCCTCCTGCTGTCACATTTTCTCTGGGCAGCCTCGGCCCTGCCCTTCGAACGCTCCCTTTGCAGCAGATGGGGCTGCGTGAACACCCAGAAGGAGCAAAGGAATCAGCAGCTGCTCCCTGGGGCTGCCCAGGAGGAGATGGAGAAGGATCTCAGCAGTGCCCGTGCCCTTGGTCAGGCTGAGTCACAGCAGAAACCTGGCAGGACACAGCCAGGGCGAGGAGAAAATTCCTCCACGTGGGAGGCACTTCCAGAGGAGGCACAGGCTGTGCCAGAAACTCCTGTAAATCCAGAAAGTGCCAGAAAAGCTGGCAGATTCCAGCAGGAATATGTGAGTCCAGCTGAATCCCAGGCAGAGTCTGCGTTTCCAGCACCTCATCCTGTCCCCAGGAATCCCCAGGGGCTGGAAGTGCTCTGATGTCAATGAGGATGAGGAGCTTTGGGGCAGGAAGATGGGAAAGGTGCAATGTTCTCCAGAATCAGGGAGTTTGTAGGGAGGATTTGTAGGGAATTAAATCCTCTCTGTGAGGAGCTTTGGGGCAGAAATATGGGAAAGATGCATTGATCCCCAAAATCAGGGAGTTTGTAGGGAGTTAAATCCTCTCTGTGAGCAGCTTTGGGGAAGGAAGATGGGAAAGATGGGAAAGATGCATTGATCCTCAAAATCAGGGAGTTAAATCCTCTCTGTGAGCAGCTTTGGGGAAGAAAGATGGGAAAAATGCATTGATCCTCAAAATCAGGGGGTTTGTAGGGAGTTAAATCCTCTCTGTGAGCAGCTTTGGGGCAAGAATCAGAGGAAGATGGGAAAAATACATTGATCCCCAAAATCAGGGAGTTAAATCCTCCCTGTGATAGCTTCTCTGGGAAGCTGGGTGATGAAATTAAGAATCCTCATAAAGGCTGACCTTCCCTTGCAAGTTGAGAGTTTTATCTCAGGGGGAAAACAGGCAATACCAGGGGGGAGCAGGTATTTCCCCCCCCTGCAAATCACACTCTTTTCACCAAATCTGAGCAACACTTTAAAATTATGTCCTTGGAAAAGCAGGATTATGTCCTTGGAAAAAGCAGGAATGTGTGCGTGGAAAAGCAGGATGATGAGCCTGGAAAAGCAGAATTATGTCCTTGGAAAAGCAGGGTTATGAGCCTGGAAAAGCATGATTAAGTGCCTGGAAAAGCAGAATTATGTCTTTGGAAAAGCAGGATGATGTGCCAGGAAAAGCAGGATTATGAGCTTGGAAAAGCAGGATTATGGCCCTGGAAAAGCAGGATTATGAGCCTGGAAAAGCAGGGTTATGTGCATGGAAAAGCAGGATGATGAACCTAGAAAAGCAGGAATGTGTGCCTGGAAAAGCAGGATTATGAGCCTGGAAAAGCAGGATGATGTCCCTGGAAAAGCAGGATTGTGTGCCCCAGCTCCAGGCAGGAATCTGGAGTCATTATTTATAAAATCCTCCATTTCTCCAACACATAAATGTGCAGTGAAACACCTGAGGTTTATATTTTCCCTCCCAGAGGCTTTGGCGCTGACTCTTTTTATGCCCAGGCTTTTCTGCACTCCCTGAGTGGCACAAAATCCCCATTTCTCAAAGGAAAGAAAGTTGGGTTATTTCTGGGGAAGATGTTCAGCTGCTGGGTGTTATTATTGCTCCAACAAAGGAAACACTGCCAGGCTGATTTACACTCCTGGAAGGCTTTGCCCCTCAGAAATGAATGCATTTATGATACAGCTCTGTAAAAGGAACAGAAATGTGATTTTTAAGGGGCAGCTGTAAACTCCATTTGCTGCCAGGCTTGCTCCTGCTGCCCATGAGTAAGAACCAGCCCCAAATCTGGGTTAGCTGGAGATTTCTCTGAATGGAACTGGCTTATCCTGGCTGATAAATTGTGAGCTGACACTTCCTGGGGCTTGGCAGCCCCTCTCAGGAGGAACTATCGATTTTGAGGCAGAAATCCAATATAATTGTGGGAGAAGGGAGCAGGACATCATTGACACCACTCAGAGCTGCAGCCCTGGACAGCCCTTTGTGGATGGCAAATGTTAATTCAGGTGCCCTCTCTGGCATCAGAACCCTCCATGGATTGTCTCAAGCTGCATTTATTTGTCTGGAAAACGGGAGTGGTGTTTATCTGGGAGTTGCTGTTCCTCATGCAGCTGTGGATTTACCCAGCAATGGGGAAAAAAAGGATTTTGGAGGCAGTGCTGGGACTTCTCCCTTCCTTCTCCTCATCCTCCCCTCCAGAGGCTCTTTCTGGCTCCTGTTTGTGTCAGCTTTGTCAGCTCCCGGAGCAGGGAGGATGTTTACCTTCCCTCCTTAGGCTACATAAAAATCAGATTTCTGCTCACAGGGGGGACATGATTGCGGCGGTTTCACCTCAGCTTGAAATTTGCATCATGAAATTTCAAAAAAAGGGGTGAAATGGGGAACAGCTCTGAGGGAAAACAGCACCACCTCATCTGTTTCAGGCCTGCCCAGTGCCATTCAATGCCTGGACATGTTTGGGACATCTTGGTCTCAGCCATTCCAGAGTGTGCTCATCCCATTGAGTCGTGGAAGAACTTGCTGGGTTTCATTGAGCACAGGGGAAGCAAAATTGTCATTTTTACACATCAGGGGATGAGAAATCTCCCTCAAACACCCCCAGCAAGTGATGTCACAGTCAGCAGCCCCAAGTGATTAATTCTGCACAGTCATGGGGAGCCGAGCACCACCAGAGCTCCATGCAAGGGTGAGAAGTGGCACTTGCCCTTTGTTTGGGGTGAAATGGGAGCAGCTCAGGAGGAAAACAGCACCACCTCATCTGTTTCAGGTCTGCCCAGTGCCATTCAATGCCTGGAAATGTTTGGTCTTTCTCAGCTATTCCAGTGTGCTCATCCCATTGATGGGATGAGTTGTGGAAGAACTTGCTGGGTCTCATTGAGCACAGGGGAAGCAAAATTGTCATTTTTACACATCAGGGGATGAGAAATCTCCCTCAAACACCCCCGGCAAGTGATGTCACAGTCAGCAGCCCCAAGTGATTAATTCTGCACAGTCATGGCGAGCCGAGCACCACCAGAGCTCCATGCAAGGGTGAGAAGTGGCACTTGCCCTGTTTGAGATTGCCAGGGGTGATAGGTGGGAGTGAAACACAGTGAAAACCTTTCTCTGCCAGGCTGTGGTGTCTGTCAGAGTTCCCAGGCTCTGGGTTTAGCACAAGGGCACACATCCCAAGGTTTGCTCAGCCCCAGCCTTCCAGCAGCATCCCCAGGGTGTTCTGCTGGCAGGGACTGTGTGACAGCACTCACAGGGGTCTGAGGGTGAGGGGAGAGATGAGGATCTGACTCCACGTTTCAGAAGGCTGATTTATTATTTTATTATATGTATTACATTAAAACTATACTCAAAGAATAGAAGAAAGGATTTCATCAGAAGGCTGGCTAAGAATAGAATAGCAGAAGAGTGATAACAAAGGTTTGTGGCTCAGCTCTCTGTCCGAGCCAGTTTATTGTGACTGGCCATTAATTAGAAACAACCCCATGAGACCAATCACAGATGCACCTGTTGCATCCCACAGCAGCAGATAACCATTGTTTGCATTTTGTTCCTGAGGCCTCTCAGCTTCTCAGGAGGAAAAATCCCAAGGAAAGGATTTTCCATAAAAGATGTCTGTGACAGGGCCTGGCCTGCCAGGAGCTGCCAGTGCCAGATCTCAGCCCCAAGGGCACAGATTCGGTGTCTGGGCAATGCACAGACATCAAACCCATCTCCCCTCCCTCATTCCAGGCTCAGTTTATATTTACTGATTTAAATTTTATTCCAATCCTGGCCACACCTGGCAGATTATTGTCATACCTGCAACACCGTTTTTTGGGAATCTCTGTGGGAAATGGGAATTCTGAGGCTTCCCAGGGAATGGAGGAGCACTCCTGCTCCCCGGTGTGTGAGGTTGGTGTCTCTGAGCTCTGTACCATGAGCTGTGGGTTCAGCAGCCCCTCAAGCCCCACCTTTGGCTGCTGGGACTTGCTAAACTTCAGGAGAAATGTTCAGAGTGGGTCTGAAGGGAAGCACAGAGACAAGAGATCCAAGGGGTCTCAAATACAATTTATGCAGGCTGTCAGCTGCTCTGTTACAGCAATTCCAGCAATTCCCTCAATTTCTCACTGTTTCTTTCCCCCCTCCACTTTTCTGCAGCCCAGCCTCAGCCTTTGTGTCCCCAGCAGCACAGAACGTGGTGGGGACAGAAAAACACCCAGGAATCTTTTTCTTTTTTTCCTTTTCCTTTTCCTTTTCCTTTTCCTTTTCCTTTTCCTTTTCCTTTCCCTTTTCCTCTTTCCTTTTCCTTTTCCTGTGTTTCTAGAGGGGCTTGATACTTTGTGCAGGCTGCCCTAGAGCAGAGGCTGGGCAGAGCTAAAGAATAAAGCAGGGATTTATTAAAAGGCCTCCATGGATGCACCTTGGGCAGCACAAGAGCCCAGCCAGGGCTGCACCCAAGGTGAACCAAAATGGCCCCAAAACGAACCCAAGGTGAACCAAATTGGTCCCAAAATGAACGCAAGGTGAACCAAAATGGTCACAAAATGAACCCAAGATGAACCAAAATGGCCCCAAAATGACCCCAAGATGAACCAAAATGGTCCCAAAATGAACCCAAGATGAACCAAAATGGCCCCAAAATGCACAGGCGCTCCCGGGGTCTCTCCCTGGGATCAGTTCTGCTCCATTTGCACCTTGCAGTTCATTGTCCCATTCCAGCTTTAGCCCAGGCAGTCCCACCCTGCTTGTTTTTTCTCTCTGCAGCCCACGGGGTTTGTGCTCCTGGGGCTGAGATTTGGGTCATTTGTCCTTGGTGCCCAGCTGGAGCAGGAATTGTTTTGTGTCCCTGCTCTGTGCCCAGAGCTCAGCATCCCCTGATGTGAGCCCAGACCCACACACTAAAGCAGCACAGAATGTGAAAAACAGAAAATCCCAAAGCTGAGGCAGCCAGCAGGCTGAGGGAGCCCTGGCGTGGCAGTGGGGCCCATTGTGGAGCACAAAGGCTGCAGAGAGCCTTGGAGCTGGAATCCAAATCTCTGTCAGCTGCTGAGGCACAGCTCCTTTGATGACTCTGCTTGTTGGGGATAATTAGGCTGGTGCACACAGACACACACACGGATGTCTCTATTCTTCCTGCAGTTGCACTGCACACGCTGTGCATCCATGATGAGCTCTTGGTTTAAACCCACGGCGGTGTTTTCAACTCTGAGAGCCCAAATTCACTTTCTAAAGTGACTTAAAAACACTAAAGCATCCTCAAGAGCCAGCAGGGTTAGCAGTTGATATTAAAAGCACCATGGTTGTAGGGTTTTCAAATTTTCTCTTTTTCTTTCTTTCTTTCTCTTTCTTTCTTTCTTTCTCTTTCTTTCTTTCTTTCTTTCTTTCTTTCTTTCTTCTTTCTTTCTTTCTTTCTTCTTTCTTTCTTTCTTTCTTTCTTTCTTTCTTTCTTTCTTTCTTTCTTTCTTTCTTTCTTTCTTTCTTTCTTTCTTTCTTTCTTTCTTTCTTTCTTTCTTCTTTCTTTCTCTTCCTTCCTTCCTTCCTTCCTTCCTTCCTTCCTTCCTTCCCTTCCTTCCTTCCTTCCTTCCTTCCTTCTCCTTCCTTCCTTCCTTCCTTCCTTCCTTCCTTTCCTTCCTTTCCTTCCTTCCTCTTCCTTCCTTCCTTCCTTCCTTCCTTCCTTCCTTCCTTCCTTCCTTTCCTTTTCCTTTCCTTTCCTTTCCTTTCCTTTCCTTTCCTTTCCTTTCCTTTTCCTTTCTTTCCTTTCTCCTTTCCTTTCCTTTCCTTTCCTTTCCTTTCCCTTTCCTTTCCTTTCCTTTTCCTTTCCTTTTCCTTCTTCCTTTCCTTTCCTTTCCTTTCCTTTCCTTTTCCTTTCCTTTTCTTCTTTTCCTTTCCTTTCCTTTTCCTTTTCTTTCCTTTCCTTTCCTTTCCTTTCCTTTCCTTTCCTTTCCTTTCCTTTTCCTTTTCCTTTCCTTTCCTTTCCTTTCCTTTCCTTTCCTTTCCTTTCCTTTCCTTTCCTCTCCTTTCCTTTCCCTTTCTCTTTTCCCTTTCCCTTTCCCCCTTTCCCTTTCCCCCTTTCCCCTTTCCCCTTTCCCCTTTCCTTTCCCTGCTCATGATCTTTCAAACAATGGAATTCCCCCCTGACTTGTGCCACTCTCAGGGCCCTGCAGCATCCTCTGAACTCAGGCTGCTCCATAGGAAAGTGGCACCAATAATCCAGGGATGAACTTTCCGAGGGCTTTACACTGCCCAAGGGAGAGGGAAAATCAGCATTTAATTCCAACAAGGCTCCATTCAAACATGCTGGATATCTGAAATCCCTGGCCTGAAATCCAGACTTCTCCCTGCCCCTCTTTGGTCTTGAGATTCTCACCCAGTGCATTTGAGCTGGCTCCTGACAGCGCTATCAGGTCTGGAGACAGGTGAAGAAAAAGAAAAAGGGATACAAAAAAGATAACACTGATATCTGCTTCCTGCATGCTGATAGGGAGCTTGAAAGGGAATTGCATGCTAAGGATCAGGTTTTAAACTGCTGGGCTTTGGCTCAGCAGGCTCAGAGCCATTTTTCAGGCTCCCTCAGTGACATGTGAGGTCTGGGCTGCCCTTCCGAGCTCCTGCCTGGAGCAGAGGCACGGATCGAGTTCAGGGACCTTGGCTCGAGACAAGGAAATATCATGAGGGACGGAAGCCCAGGGAAATGTTTTCTTGTCACCATGTAATTTTAATAGCCAAACAAACCCAAGTGCTCGGGAGCAGGAAACTCTCTGACATCTCTGTCAGCATTTGCCAAAGCCAGGGAGCCTTGGAAAGCAGAACCTCAGCAATGCAGGGAATGCTGCCTGAGCCAGGGCCTCTCT